>NC_044996.1:96356547-96564340 GCF_008728515.1 Papio anubis
GATCTTGGCTCACTGCAGCCTCCACTTCCCAGGTTCAAGCAATTCTCCCACTTCAGCCTCCAGAGTAGCTGGGATTACAGGTGTACGCCACCATGCCTGGCTAATTTTGTATTTTTAGTAGAAACGGGGTTTCACCATGTTGGCCAGGCTGGTCTCAAACTCCTGACCTCAGGTGATCCACCCACCTCAGCCTCCCAAAGTGCTGGGATTACAGGCGTGAGGCACTGCACCCAGCCAATCCTTTCTTCTCTAGTTTCTCAGAGCGTCCTAGAAGTCCAGACAGGGTCCACACAGGAACCCCAACTCCTCCCTGTCAGCCCGACCTCGGGGGACATAGTTAGAGCATGAGTCATGGGGTCACTGGGCAGGCTAGACACAGTCAACGCCCCACACCCCCACACCCAGTTCCTAAGCCTCTGCCTCCGCTCACCTGCCCTCTGCATACTTGCCTTGGGGCCTCGTCCCCACCTAGATGGTGAGAAAGGGATCCCAGCAAACCCCTCCCCAGCACACCCCCACACCAACCCCAGGTCTCCCCGCACCAGTGACCCCATGGCCCCCATCCTATCCCAGGGATGAGCTGCATCAGGAGAGCAGCAGAGGGCACCCCCCACATCCAGAGGCGGGCCCGGCAGGTTTTTCAGGTCTGCCATTCTGACACCACAGCTGAGAAAGAAATTCCTGGCTGTAATGACTGTTTACAACCAAGATACCTCACCTGGGTGGCACCCCAACACTTGGGGGGGCATTTCCACATCCTGCCACTATTAGAGCAAATACAAACTCTCAATGTCTGGGCCATTCCCCTCCCCAGAGCCCCCGCTTCCTCCACTGTAGTGAACAAATCAGGCGTAGGCAGGCAGGTGCCCGAGTAATGGTTTCTTAGTAGCCCAGTCTGGTCTTTCTTGGGGAGCTGGGCCCTGGGTTGGGGGAAGACAGAGGCTACTCCTGGGGGAGGAAAGGAAGCAGGGATAGGGTGGAGAAGGGGGGACTCATACTTCTCTTTTCCCCGATTCCTCCTCATCCATTTCCGGCCAGGAATCAGCTCGGTGCCAGGAAAGGAAATTGGTGTTTTGGGCTTTGCCCCTGTCCTCAGGCCCTCCATTCTCACTGCCCCCACACACCGCCCCCCCCGGCCCCCTGCCCCCCGCCACCGTGCCCTGCATTGTTGGTGTGCCTCTTCCACAGACCTGGCTCTCTACCAAAGGGAACTTCAGTACACACTGCCCCAGCTCCCCAATGCCCTCATCCCCCTCGAACCCTGGGCCCACTGCTCCCAGGTGCTCACCAATGCCAGAGAGTGCTGTGGGGTAGCCTCAGATACCTCAAAAATAGTTGTCTCGACCAGGCCCTGGCTCCGGCTGGTAGTGGCAGTGAGCAGCAGTGGCAGATGCCTTGGCCACCTCCCACTAGGTAATGGCCCAGCCTACCTGGCCAGGAACTAGGCCGGCCCACACCTTTTAACCCTTGCCTGTCTGCCACCAGGACTAGGGTCACCCCTGGGGGCAGTTTCAGGGCCAGGTCCACTCAGGGTGCCCAGCATGTCTAAGACAGCCTGGGCCAGGCAGGGTAGCTGGTGCCTGTAATCTCAGCACTTTCGGAGGATCGCTTGAAGCCAAGAGTTCAAGGCCAGACTATGCAACATGGTGAGATCCCCCCCCATCTCTACAAAAAAATTTTAAAAAACTGGCCAGGCATGGAGGCATGTGCCTCCTCACCCCGTACACTTAGCAGAAAACTGGGAAGAAGGGCTGAGAGTGGTGGGAGTAGCAGCTGCCTCTCCTACTGCCCAAATTCCCAGAGGATTAGACGCTGCCCACCCAAGGGACACCTTGGATCTGGGCCATAGAGGTGTAAAGTACATGGGAGGCTTCGGGTGTAAACTGGGTTTTTGTCTCTTGGCAATAAGCATCACATTCTGAGGCCCCTACCCTTTCCTCCCAGGGCAAGGCAGTGGTAGAAGGCCTTGGGGCAATTCCCACCCTCACTGGGGAATAGTTTCCCAAGTTGGGAACAGAGGAAGTCAACCTTTCTAAGGAGAGGCCAGGTCTCAAGATCCTTCTGTGGCTCCAGAAGAAATAATCTCAATAAATCAAGTACAACTTACGCCCCATAAAACACTTATGGGTTTTGACCCTTCTTGGTTCCTACAAATGTAGGAGGATGGCACAGACCCAGCCTCCTCACAGCCATTGTATAGATGCAGAAGCTGAGGCTTGGAAAGGTGAAGAGGCCCAATTCAGATCACAGTGGCAGAAGAGCAGGTGAAATCAGAATTTCCAGGGACTGGGTCCTGGCTGGGAGGCAGACAGAGGCTACTCCTGCTAGTGGGGAAGAGAAGTAGGGAAGGGGGCTCATGCTTCTTCACATCCATGCTGGGTCTCTCTTCTTCGGAGAGTTAGGCTTCATGCCAGAGAAGGAAATGAGAGCTTTGAGTCCCTACGATGTACTGTTCCTGCCTCCCCTCACCCCGCCCACCACCACCACCATCACCACCACCTGGGCTCTGGGCCAGTCTCGGCACACAGCACACATCCTTTGCTCCCTTCAGGACCATCTGCTCTGTGACCTCAGGGCCCAAGCCCCACCCAGCCCCCTGCAGCAGCCCACACCATGACCTGAAGTGAGGAAAGCTGCAGATGGGCCAAGCCTAGAGAGGAGCTCACTCTGAATCAGCAATGCCCCAGACTCACACTATTAAGGCCTCCCGCTATCCCTGCCCACCTTTCTTCCTGGGTGTGAGATTTTCAGCATGGAACACAAAGGCCCCTTTCATAGCCCTCCCCCCTTCACTGCCTGGGGCTGGTGGAGGCGGGCAGTGGTAAGGTGGGCATTGAGTGTCTGTGGGGAGTGTCCTCTCGGCCACAGCCTCTCCTACCTCTTGTGGGCCACCAAGGATGTTGGGAAGCGGGACAATAATAAAATCAGAGCCAAGAGGGATGAGAATCTGGCTGGCAATGTAGATTGAGTCTTAAAGCTTAGGTCTCCTCATCTGTAAAATGGGTAAAAGGTGGTTACAGAGACAATGGAGGCCAAGTAACTTTGAAAGGCATTTCAAAGTGCAAGGAAACACACCATGTCATTAACGACTGTTACTAACAACAATTAATACACTCACACAGAGGTGGGCTGTTGTGGGGGTAACTGGGGGAGAGCAGGTAACCGGACCTCCTGGGCCAGGCAGACAAATGGGGCAGAGTCACTAGCACACATCATTGCCCTGGTCCATGACTTTTAACAGCCTCGAAGACGACCCAACCTCTAAGCCCATCCCAGCTGGGTCCTGGGCCTCACGTGACCCTGGTATCACTAGTAAATGGTGAGTCTGGGATTCAACCCAGTTCTGCCACTTACTGGCTGTGTGACTGCTTGAACAAGTCACTTAACCTCTCTGTGCCTCTCTGTCAATTGGGAATGATGATAACAGTATGTACCTCACGAGGCTATTGTGAGCATTAAATCAGTTAATACATTTAAAGCTTGTGCAGAACAGTGCCTGGGAAGAGCTCTGTTTATGTTGGCTGTCACACTTACAAGTATTCTTCCCCACAGGAAGTCAGGAATCAAGTAGATACATTCAGATACATTTTTTCCAGACAGAGCTAGTGTCCTTCAGTCTCACTTGATACATTTGAAACAGTTGTTTTTCCTCAGATAACTTGTCTGAACTCTTGCTATCCAAAATCAGAGACTAAATGTATTCAAACGCAATTTTTTTTTTTTTTTTTTGAGATGGAGTCTCGCCCTGTCACCCAGGCTGGAGTGTAATGGCATGATCTCAGCTCACTGCAACCTCCATCTCCCGCGTTCAAGCAGTTCCCTGCTTTAGCCTCGCGTGTAGCTGGGATTACAGGAGCCTGCCACCACACCCGGCTAATTTTTGTATTTTTAGTAGAGGCGGGGTTTCACCATCTTGGCCAGGCTAGGCTCGAACTCCTGACCTTGTGATCCACCAGCCTCAGCCTCCCAAAGTGCTGGGATTACAGGCGTGAGCCACTGCCCCCAGCCTCAGATCCATTTTTGAGACAGAACTAGTATCCCTCAGCTTCCAAATCCTACTTGCTAACTAGACACGGTACCCTTCCTGCTCACCAAATGAGACATATTTGAAACAGAGCTGTTTTCCCTCATGATTCAACCTGTCCTTTCTCAACATAAAAAATGCAGGAACCGGCCGGGCACGGTGGCTCAAGCCTGTAATCCCAGCACTTTGGGAGGCCGAGGCGGGTGGATCACGAGGTCAGGAGATCGAGACCATCCTGGCTAACATGGTGAAACCCCGTCTCTACTGAAAATACAAAAAACTAGCCGGGCGTGGTGGCGGGCGCCTGTAGTCTCAGCTACTTGGGAGGCTGAGGCGGGAGAATGGCGTGAACCCGGGAGGCGGAGCTTGCAGTGAGCCGAGATCAGGCCACTGCACTCCAGCCTGGGAGCACAGCGAGACTCCGTCTCAAAAAAAAAAAAAAATGCAGGAACCAAATACATTCAGAGAAACTGTCTGAACTCTCACCATACAAATGCAAGAACTGAATGGATTTAGAAACATTTTTGAGATACGACTGGTATCCCTCATTCTTGAACTTTCGTTACTCTCCAGGCAAAATGCAGGAACCTTTACATAACAGGGTACCCTCACTATCCCAACTCTTGTCCCTGGAGCTCAGGAAAGTTCATAGATTTGGATATATTTTTGAGTTAAAGTCATTATTCTTCATTATCTCAATTTTCCCCACTCACTATGTAAGATGTGAAAACAAAATACCTTCAGATAACTTGGTAGGTTTCACTGTCTGAACTTCGGGCGCTCTCCCTCTCAGAATTCAGGTACCAAATAGATTGGGACAGTGAGGAATGCTTGTGTTGTTATCAATAGGTTTGGATAGATATTCAGGATAAATAAGATAGGTCTGGCATCTTGTTATTCAAACTCACTAGTCTCTGTGAGAAATGCAGGAACGAAACCTAATTGAGTAACACATTACCCTCTAGCCATCCAAGTTCTCCCCATCATCCTCAGAATCAAGGAGATTCGGACAATGAGGGGAACCCTGCATTATTGTTGTTACTGTTACTACTGGACAGGCCTGATTCTTACATCCAGTGACTGCCTGGCCTTCTCTCCCACAGACAAGCCCCACAGAGGTGGGGTGGACTTAGCACCAAGATTTTTATTGCTTACTGCTGAGAGAAGGAGGATGAATCCTTGACCCCATCCCTCCTCTATACCAAGTCCTGAAGCCTTGGCCTAGAATAGACTTCTTCTCTTTCAGGCCAGGAAAACAGGGATCATGCACCCAGAATCAAGACCAGGGAATAGGGGTAACATGGCCTAGAAGATTCATACATACCCCAGCATCCCCCATCTCTTCATATTTTCTCAACTCTTCCCCACAACGTGAGGCAGTCCCCAACACAGCAAGGCTGGAAACATGACCCAGACCTCTCAGACTCCCTGAGAGTCACTGAATAATTTAGGGTATTCTTTCACACTTGCAGAGGGCAGCAGCGTAGAACAGTTGCATGCCCTCCTGGGGCAGGAAGAGAAATGTAAGCTCTATGTGAGATCACTAGGGTGGGGGTAGGGGAGATCACACACAAAAACCCCCATCAGCCACGCAGGGTGCATAGGGCTGCTTGCTCTTGCTAAGAGAAGCATTTGGGACGTACTTCAGAGGTCCTGGTAACAGCAGAATCTTCAAGTTCCGGGCACAGTATAATGGAACCCCTGTCCTGGGCTCAGAAGGGATGGCAAGTGGATATTAGGAAAGAAGAAGATCTGAACAGGGTGGAGGGGCATGGTAAGGGGGAGAACAGCCTGGGGCTGGGATGGGAAGGGACAGAACAAGAAGGAGCGTAGGGGACAAGATAGAACCAGAGTTATTGCAGGATGGAGGTCAAGAGGCAGGATGGGGAATGAGCCAGGACACTGGCCAGGGGATGGGATAAGGTAGGGTTCAGAACAAGGGTCAGAGAAAAAGTACAAGAAAGAGACAAAACAGCAGGGCAGACATGACTAGGAAAGGCTAAGCCAGTGGTCAAATGAGGGGACAGGGAAAAGGGCAGGTTCAGGATGGAGGTCAGGAACAGGAAAAGACCAGGACACAATGAGGATAGGAATGAGTATGGTGATAGAAAAGAGGGAAAAACAGGACAGAGTCAGGGGCAGGGACAAGGCAGGAGACGGGGGTATTTAAAGGTGGTGAGCCAGGATGCAGATCACGAGTATATAGGAGAGGATATCATATAGGGTGCAGAGAAAGGACAGAAGTTAGAGGGCAGGAATCAGGACAGAACTAGACCAGATTGGGGTTAGGGGGACAGGACATGACTGGTAGAGGTTCAGAGACTGGATAAGAGTTTAGGGAACAGACAAGTCAAGCGTCAGGACAGAAACCGGGGTCAGTGTTGGGCATTAGGATAGGGCAAGATGTTTCAGAGATGAGACGGGGTCGGGCAAAGATCAGGATCAGGTCAAAGATCCCCAGGACAGAACTGAATGGGGTCTAGGGTCAGGACTGGATTTAGGGGGAACAAAACAGGGGTTGAGGATCATACCAGGCCAGAATATGGTTAGGTCAGGGCTCTGACGGAAGGTACTGAGGCCAAGGCCAACAGGGGTTGAGGTTTAAAAAAGATGTAGTCAGGTCGGAAGGGGTCAGGGCTGAGGCCACGGGGTCAGAGGTCGCGGGTGCGCGCGCAGGTACGCCTCGTCGGCGTTTCCAGGCCTTCACCCCACCCTGTCCCCTCCCTTCCTCCGCAGGCGGGGCTGGTTACTCACCAAGGGTCCCAGCGCAGCGGTAGGCGGGGTCGGTGTCGGCCGGCCAGGGTAGTGGGCGCGCCCCTCCCTCACTGCGCCCTGCTCGTCCCCGGGCGCGCGCCTGCTCCCCTTCCGCGCCCTGCCCGTGGGCCGTGTTTGGCTGCGCGACCGTTAGCCGTGGGGACCAAACGGGGGTCGCGGGGAGGGTGGGAGGGGAGCGCCAGCCCGGCCGCGGGCGACGGACCCCCGCCCCCACCTCTAACTCGGGTCTGTCGGCTTCCAGCGGCACGGCCACCTCCGCCGCTCAGCCAAGCCTAGGGGGTGGGGGGACCAGGGGGCGGGGCGCGAGACCACAGCAGCGGCGGAGACGAAGTGCGCAGGCGCCGGCTCGGGTCTTGGATTTTTCTTGCTCCGGGAGCGCCAGGAGCGAACAAACTGGGAGCGCGTGCGCACACTCTTTCTCGAGGGCGGCGGAGCCCTCCCTCGCCGAGGCCACGCCCCCTCAGGGAGCCTACTGGCGCCCCTCACCCCAAGTCGTCCCCTAGGGACCCGCAAGCAGTACCCCAAGCTGCTCTCTGTAAGTTATCCCCACACCTCTAAACCCCAGCTACCCTCCCTATTGTCCCTCAAATGCACTCCAAACCAACCTCCATTATCCTCCAAATTATATCCCCGAACTACTGTCTGTTGATTCCAAGCCGTACCTCCAGTCCACCCTCTATGGACACCCAAGCTGTAGCAGTAAACTACCTTACACTACCCCCAGTTTGCTCCACCAAACCATCTGCAATCAGCCCTGAAACCATTACCCTCCAAACAGCATGTCCAAATCACCTGCTATCTACTTCCAATGCGCACCCGTAACACCCTCCATTGACCCCAAACCCCTCTCCATGAACCCTCCAAGCCATATTCCATTGACCCAAAATGGCTCTCCAGGAGCCCCCAACACCAGTCCAAACATTCCTAATTACCCTGAACGTGGGCCTCACCTGCACCACAAAATAATTCCAACAGTCACCCACATTACCTCCAAACCATGTTCCATGGACCCCTCTGAGCCAGCCACCTTTCATTGACCTCCCCTCATATCCCCACAAAATTACCTTCCAACAGCCCCTATCACTGTGCCATGTAACCCAACTACACTTTCTGTGGTCTTTCAACTGCATTTCAAGCCACCCTCCAGCACCCTCTACACCTCTAACCCACACTCCACTGACCCAAACTGCACCTTAAACCACTCTCCAACAGTCCTCAACTGTACCTCCAAATAGCCACCAACCATCCTGCTGTAGTTACCCAATTGGGCCCCCAAATCATACTCCAGCAGCCCCAAATGTGTCCCCTAAGCCCTCCAAAGACTTACATGCACCCTGGATCATACTTAAGTGACCTAAATTACAAAGAACTCTCAGTAATTTTTTTCTTAAAACAACTTAACTGGGATATAATTTACGTACCAGGCCAGGCACAGTGGCTCACACTTGTAATCCCAGCACTTTGGGAGGCCAAGGCGGGTGGATCACTTGAGGCCAAGGGCTCAAGACCAGCCTGGCCAACATGGTGAAACCCGGACTCTACTAAAAATACAAAAAATTAGCTGGGCGTGATGGCTCACACCTGTAATCTCAGCTACTCAGGAGGCTGAGGCAGGAGAATCGCTTGAACCCAGGAGGTGGAGGCTGCAGTGAGCCAAGATAGTGCCACTGCACTCCAGCCTGGGCAACAGAGTGAGAATCCATCTCAAAAAATAATAGTGATAATTATGTACCATAAAAGCCATCCATGATTAAGTGTGCAGTGCAACATAGTAAATTTACCTAAGTGAGGCACAGTGGCTCACGCCTGTAATCCCAGCGCTTTGGGAGGCCAAGATGGGCAGATCACCTGAGGTCAGGAGTTCAGGACGAGCCCGGCCAACATGGTGAAACCCCATCTCTACTAAAAATACAAAAATTAGTCAGGCGTGATATATCAGGCACCTGTAATCCCAGCTACTCAGGAGGCTGAGGCAGGAGAATAGCTTGAACCTGGAAGGTGGAGGTTGCAGTGAGCTGAGATTGTGCCACTGCACTCCAGCCTGGGCGACAGAGTGAGACTGTCTCAAAAAAAAAAAAAAAAAATTACCAAAGTGTGTAACAATCACTATAGCCCAGTTTTAGAGCATTACCATTACCCCCACAAAAATCCCTCATGACTGAATGCCATTCCCATTCCCAACTATAGGCAACCACAAATCTACTTTCTGTCTCTATAAATTTGCCTTTCTTGGACATTTCATAAAAATGTAATATTTTTATGAAAAAATGTGGATTTTTTGTGTCTGGCATCTTTCACTTAGCTTGATGTTTTTGAGGTTCAAACGTGTGGTAGCATGTAACAGTGGTTTGCTCCTTTTATTGCTGAACAGTAGTCTATCCAATGATCTTTAACTTCTCTCCAAATTACCCACCAATAGCTCCTCAACCACAACTGAAAACACCCTTCTGACATCCAGACTTCAAAACAGACCCCCAAACTGCACCCTGGACCATACCCACCAGCCCTCAACTGTACCCCAGACCACTCTATAATCCCCAAATATCACTAAACTGACCTCCCGAACCTCACCTTCACTCCTAAACCACCTTCCAGCAGTCAGCTCTACATCCTCAAGCTGCTCTTTATCAACTCCCAAGAATATCCCCAAAATGCCTTTTCAATAATACCCAAACCTAACTCTAAACTACTATCCAACAATTCCAACCCCCACCCCTAAAATTCCCCTTCCAACAGCCCCAACCATGCCTCTACCCCCTAACTACCTTCCTTTGGTCCCAGAACTATAGACCCAGACTGTAATCCCAAACCACTCTTCACTAACCGCCATGCCCAACCTTGTCTTTTTTTTTTTTTTTTTTTGAGATGTAGTTTGGCTCTCATTGCCCAGGCTGGAGTGCAATGGTGAGATCTCTGCTCACTGCAACCTCTGCTTCCTGGGTTCAAGTGATTCTCCTGCCTCAGCCCCCTGAGTAGCTGGGATTACAGGCATGTGCCACCATGCCCGGCTAATCTTGTATTTTTAGTGGAGACGGGGTTTCTCCATGTTGGTCAGGCTGGTCTTGACTCCCAACCTCAGGTGATCCACCCACCTCGGCCTCCCAAAGTGCTGGGATTACAGGCGTGAGCCACCATGCCCAGCCCCAACTTTGTCTTAAATTATGAGCAACTACACCCACGAAACATCTTCCAATTTTTCCCAACAGTACCACCCAAACCACCCTCCAAGAACTTCCAACTACACCCTAAACTGCCCTCTAATAGCACCCAATGCTACCTGTAAACAGTTCCCATTTACCTTCCCACAGTCTCCCAACTATACCTCTCTTCCACCCACCAATGACCCCCCAAATCCCACTTCAATTTTCCCTTTGATGTCTCCAAGTGCACCCAAATGTTTTCCAACAGCCTCTAATTATACTCTCAAACTGCCCTTGGTAACCCAACCCAACGTAGCCCTAAGTCCTTCCAGTGACCCCCAACTCTTCCTCAAAGCCATCTGTAGTTCTTCCCTGTGGCTGATGTAACCAATTACGGCAAACTTGGTGGCTTAAAAAAACAAAGAGGGCCAGGCACGATGGCCCACACCTGTAATCCCAACACTTTGGGAGGCTGAGGCAGGCGGATCACAAGATCAAGAGATGGAGACCATCCTGGCCAACATGGTGAAACCCTGTCTCTACTAAAAATACAAAAATTAGCTGGGTGTGGTGGCATGCACCTGTAGTCCCAGCTACTCAGGAAACATGGCAGGAGAATGGTTGAATCTGTGGGCCGAGAGACGCAGTGGGCGAGGTCAGCGCCACCGCACTCCAGCCTGGTGACAGGCGAGACTCCGTCTCAGAAAAAAAGAAACAAAAGAAACAAAACAGGGAATTAGCAGTGGCTCACCCTGTAACACCACCACTTTGGGAGGCCCAGGCAGGTGGATCACTTGAGGAGGCCAGAAGTTTGAGACCAGCCCTGGACAGCATAGGCGAGATCCGTCTCTACTAAAAAATTTAACAAAATTAGCCAGGCATGGTGTAGTCCCAGCTTCACTAGGGAGGCTGAGGTGGGAGGGCTCAGCTTGAACCTGGGAGGTAGGGTGCAGTGAGCCAGATCACCTGCACTCCAGCCTGGGTGATAGAGGCGAGACTCATACTAAATAAAGAGAGGCCAGCTACCTCTCAAAACAAAACAAACAGAAGCAAAAGCACGATACATTTATTTCCCAGTTCTAAGGGCCCAAAATTACAAATCAGTTGCACTGGGCCCAGAGTGGGGTGTCAGGCAGAATGCTCCCTCTGGGAGGAGCTATAAGGCAGGGGTCTCTCCAGCCTGGGCCAGGACAAGTACCAGTCAGTTTACCTGTTAGGAGCCTGAGTGTTGACAGGCAAGCAAGCATTAACACCTGAGCTTCAGCTTCTGTGTCACAGCTTTCTTGGTGGCGTGGGTTTCTCATGCAGGAGGCAAACCCTGTGTGAACTGCATGCAAGGGATCAGATTACTTGCTTACGAGATTCTCCTTTTGAGGTCTAGCAATACCCTGATCATCAGGGTGAACAGTTTCATTCTAGAGCATCCCCCACCACACTCCGTGGAAAAACTGTCTTTAAGGCCAGGTGAGGGTGGCTCACACCTGTAATGCCAGCATTTTGGAGGCGTGGTGCTGGATCACCTGAAGTCCAGGGGTTCCCAGACCAGCCACAGCCCAGCATGTAACCCGTCTCTGCTCCAGGCTGCAAAGGCAATCCAGGCATGGTGAGAGCCTGTAGTCCCAGCTACTTAGGAGTCCTGAGGGCAGGAAAACCCGCTTGGGAAACCAGGAGGCGGGGATTGCGGTGAGCGAGACTGCACCATTGCACTCAGCCTGGGCGACAGAGCGAGATTCCATCTCAAACAAACAAAAGGACTATCTGTTGCCTCTTCCAGGCATTCCTTAGCTTTTGGCAGTCCTTAGCCACTGATCACACCTCATTTGGTCAAATTATATACTTCCTTTTCTGTCAGTGAATTTGCTTCTACCTACCTCTTATAAGAACATTTGGGCGAGACACGGTGGCTCAAGCCTGTAATCCCAGCACTTTGGGAGGCCAGAGCCAGGTGAGGATCACGAAGTCCAGGAGGAGTGGGGCCATGCAGCTATGCGAGGTGAGCCCGTCTCTCTCTACTAAGAAATACAAAAAGAAAACTAGCGAGGTGGTGAGCCTGTAGTCCCAGCTACTCGGAGAGAGCTGAGGCAGGAGAATGCGTAAACCAGGGCTGAGGAGCTTGCAGTGAGCTGAATCACAGCCACTGCACTCCCAGCCTGACAAGCCAGACTCCGCCTCAAAAAAGAACATTTAGGACTACAGTTAGGGTCCTCACCAGCTAATCAGAACAATCTCCTCATCTCAAATCTTTAACAATCACACCTGCAAAGTCCTTTTGTCATATAGAAGTAGCACTCAAAGGTTCAGAATTAACCAGGCATGCTGGCACACCTGTAGTCCCAGCTACTCCAGGAGAGCTGAGGCGGGAGGACTGCTTGAGTCAGGAGATGGAGGCTGCAGTGAGCCGTGATCATGCCCTGCACTGAGCCTGGGTGACAGTGAGACCTTGACTCAAAGACAAACAAACAAACAAAAATGGGTGAGGGGGCAGGCCGTGCCTCATGCCTGTAATCCCAGCACTTTGGGAGGCAGAGGCAGGCAGATTGCTTGAGGTCAGGAGTTCAGGATAGCCTGCCAACGTGGTGAAACTCTGTCACTACTAAAAATACAAAATTAATGGGGCATGGTGGCATGCCTGTAATCCCAGCTACTTGGGAGGCTGGGGCAAGAGAATGGCTTGAACCCAGGGAACAAAGGTGCAGTGAGATGAGATCAACATACTGTACTCAGCCTGGGTGACAGAGCAAGGAATAACAAAAAGGTTTCATGGCAGATGCATTGGCTCCCGCCTGTAATACCAGCACTTTGGGAGGCTGAGGCGGGTGGATCACTGAGGTCAGGAGGTGGGGACCATCACAGCTCAACACGGTGAAACCCGTCTCTACTAAAAAACACAAAAATTAGCTGGGTGTAGTGTGAGGTGTCTATAGTCCCAGCTGCTTGAGAGGCTGAGGCAGCAGAGATAGCTGAACCGAAGGAGTGGGAGTGCAGTGAGCCAAGATCGCACCACTGCACTCTAGATTAAGGTGACAGGTAGGACTTTGTCTCAAAAAAAATTATATATATATATATATATATATATATATATATACATGGAAGGCAGGGAGTTGAGGGGACATTCAGCCTACCACATGTATGACAGTTAACATCTGTTCGCCAAACCACCTTACAGAAGGTTGAACTCTATCTCTAAGAAACCCATCTTCCTGTAATTGCTCCAACTGTACCCCAATCCATCCTCCACCCCCATTGGCAAGTATTCCCAATCCACCCTCCCAATGGCTCTACCTGCACTCTTGGCTGTGTATTGGAAATTGCATTTCCTCCCAAAGACCGCTGGTGTTGAGTTTGCCTCTGAAATCGCCCTGTTCCTCCAGAGACCCAAAGCTCACCCCAAAGCCACCTTTGATCACCACTCATACCTGTCCCTAAATGCCCCCAACTTCACCATCCAGCTGCCTTCCCCCTCCACATGTCCCCGTCCAGAACCTTGAAGTTGTCTTGCAATGAGCCCCCAGATAAAGGTTGCAGTGAGCTGAGATGGCACCACTGCACTCCAGCCTGGATGACAGAGTGAACCCTGTCTCCAAAAAAGAAAGAGCCAGGAAAAAAGGAACTCCAGCTATAGGGGTGCAAGAGTATTGAGGAAAAGTTAGGGAATGGAATGCTCAAACTAGGAGGCTGGGTGTAGTAGGCTCATGCCTTTATCCCAGCACTATGGAAGGCCGAGGGCAAGGCCAGATCACTTGAGGTCAGGGTTTGAAACCAGCCTGGTCAACATGGGAGAACCCTGTCTCTACTAAAAATACAAAAAAGTTAGCTGGGCACTGTAGTTGGACACCTGTAATCCCAGTTACTCGGGAGGCTGAAGTGGGAGAATAGCCCTGAACCAGGAGGCAAAAGGCTGCAGTGAGAGGCAGAGACCAGGAGTGCCACTGCACTCCAGCCTGGGTGACAGGGTGAGACTCCATTTTCAAAAAAGAAAGAAAAAGAGAGAGAAACCCAGAAAGATGCAGGGTGGGCACATATCATGCAGGGTGTCATGGGGGTATCACTTGTCATGGAAATTTGAGAGATGCATGTATGTGAAGCTGGGTGTTTGGGTTGGGATGTGGCGACAGGATAATTACTCTGTGGCTCTACTGCTGTAAGTAATATTTGTTTGCCAGTCTGTTGTGAGTCTTTTTTAGCTTTAACTGGCATCTTTCACCACACAGTATGTAGTTTTATTTATTGATTCATTGATACAGAGTCTCATTCTATCCCGCAGGCTGGGAGTAGGTTGCGAGCAGCAGCGGCTGCACCCAACTTCCAGACTTTCCAGGCTCAGCCCGATCCTCCCTGCCTCAGCCTCCCAAGTAGCTGGGACCACAGGTGTGCACCGCCATGCCTGGCTAATTTTTTTCTTTTTTTTTTTCTTTCTTTTTTTTTTTTTTTTTTCTGAGACAGAGTCTGGCTCTGTGCTCAAGCTGGAGTGCAGTGGCCTAATGCCTCACTGCAACCTCCACCTCCCAAGTTCAGAGATTCTCCTGCCTCCAGCCTGGGACACTGACCAGTAGCGTGCCACCATGCCCGGCGTTTTGTATTTTGGTAGAGATGGTTTCACCATGTTGACCAGGATGCTCGATCCTTGACCTGTGATCCCTGCCAGCCTCCCAAAGTGCTTGGGATTGCGGGCGTAGAGCCTGCCTCCAGCCCCTGAGTAAATTTTTTTTTTTGGTAGAGGGCGAATTCTGCTGTTGGCTGGTCTCAAACTCCTGGAGATAAACAGTTCTCACCTTGGCCTTGAGGTGTTGGGATTACAGGGTGAGGAGCTGCCTCCCAGGACCCTCCTCTTAGCTGCTGGCAGGTTAAGCCATTCTTACATGTTTGTTTTTTTTTTTTTTTTTTTTTTTGAGACAGAGTGCCCCAGCCATCTCCCAGGCTGGAGTGCAGGCAGCTGATCTGCGGCTCACTGCAACCTCCACCTCCAGTTCAAGCGATTCTTGTGCCTCAACCTCCTGGGATTACAGGCACATGCAGCCTGGCTAACTTTTTTTTGTATTTTTTAGTAGAAACAGGGTTTTACCTGTTGGCCAGGCTGGTCTTGGGAGCTTCCTGACCTCAAATGATCCACCCATACCTCGACCTCTCAAAATGCTGGGATTACAGGCACTTGAGCCAGCATCCGGCCATTGTTTTTGTTTTGAGACAGAGTCTCACTCTGTGCCCTAGGCTGGAGTTCAGTGGGTAGTCTCGGCTCACTGCAACCTCCGCCTCCCGGGTTCAGCGATTCTCCTGCTCCAGCCTCCCGAGTAAGCTAGGACTACAGTCAGGCGGCGTGCCACGCCATGCCTGGCCCCAATTTTTGTATTTTGTAGAGATGAGGTTTGCAGCCATGGCGAGGGCTACAGTATCAAACTACTGGCCTCAAGCAACCCACCCACCTTGGCCTCCAGGTAGCAGGATTACCGGTGAGCCACCGCGTGCCCGGCTCATTCTTACATGTCTAAGGCATCATGAATTTTGGATCTACAAGTTCCGTTTAGAATTCTTTGATTGGCTGCAATTGTGTATTTGGTTTTGTTTTGTTGTTTGGGCAGTCTCACTCTGTCACCCAGGCTGGAGTGCAGTGACCATCTTGGCTCCTGCAGCCTCTGCCTCGATTCAAGGGATTCTCCTGCCTCAGCCTCGAGGTAGTTGGGATTACAGGCACCCGCCAGCTAATTTTTTGTATTTTTAGTAGGGGCGGGGTTTCACCATGTTAGCCAGGCTGGTCTGGAACTCTGACCTCAGGTGATCCATACCTTGGCCTCCCGAGTGCTGGGATTACAAGGCATTGAGCCACCATACCTAATCAGTCATCTTTATTATGTAGAGTTTCCCCTTAGCCTGCAAGATCGTTGTGTGTGTGAGTATGGACCTTCTTGAGTTTAGGGGAAAGCAACTGATAGACCCAACCTGTAGTAAGGATGCCAATACAGGAAGATCTAGAGGTAAATGGAGCCGGTGGGAAATTCCATGGAGCTAGCTGGAGTCAGGGTCTTGGGATGTCAAGAAGAAAAGAGGAAGGGCTGCTTCTCAGAAAGCATGAATGGCCCGGATGGCCTTGGTGCAGAGGCGGGGAGGCTGAGCGGAGTCCCAGACTCTGGTGGCCCTGGGATGGGAACAGCGGTAGCTTCAGCGGAGGAGTTTGGCAGTGGCATGAGGGCGGGGTGGCCATGGACAGGGCTGGGGGCGAGAGCCCCTTGAGCTCATGAGAGGGCAAGGCCGAGAGGATAAGGAGTGGATGCACCCATAACCAAGCTGGGCAGCTTAGGGTCCAAGGACATGAGATCAAGTCCCTGGAGGAGATCTACCTCTTCTCCTTGCCCATTAAGAATCTGGATCATTGATTTTTTCTTGGGGCCTCTCTCTTTTTTTTTTTGAGGCCCGAGGTCTGGAGTCCTGTCGCCCAGGCTGCAGGTGCAGTGGCGGATCTCAGCTCACTGCAAGCTCAGCCTCCCAGGTTCACGCCCATTCTCAAGCCTCAGCCTCCCCAAGTAGCTGGGACTACAGAGGCGCCCGCCACCTGCGCCCGGCTAGTTTTTTGTATTTTAGTAGAAGCCCGGGGGTTTTCACCGTGTTATGGGATGGTCTCGATCTCCTGACCTCGTGATCCGCCATCCTAGAGGCGCTCCCAAAGTGCTGGGATTACAGGCTTGAGCCCACGGCCGGCCCCTCTCTCCAAAGGCGAGGTTTTGAAGATTATTACAGGTGCAGAAGCAGACCATTCTTGTGGCGTGCTAGAGTTCAAGAGGCGTTTGTTGCTGTGGGGACTACAATGGCCGTAGCCGGCCTGGGTGGTAAGTGCTCTCAGGGGAATTTGGCCACCTGCCATCCGTGGGGCCATCATCCTGGCCAAACTCTCCATTTGTCCCATGCTTGGGAGCTACTGGGGGAACTAGATCAGCCAAGCCCCTGCGTCCCTTGCAAGGTGACAGGCTGCTGCGGCTCTGTACTGGTGCACCTCATCCCTTCACCCCAGGGCACTGGCATGCGTCTCAGCCTGTGCCCAGGAAATACTTATGATGGCTGGTATCAATGAGCTGCCACACCTCAGCCCAGGGCTGCACTGCCACCCTGGGCAGCACTGCATCAAGGCCACCTTTGATGCCGTCTCTGAGACCGGCTACCTGACCCTGACCTCTGGAAGGGAGACTGTATTTACCAGAGTCTCCCTATCAGGGTCATGACCACCTTGTCAGAGACCCACACCAGAGTCTCCGTGCAATGGGACCCAGGCTCAGCTGTGGCTGCAACATGAGGTTTTATACAAAGAAGAATAAAGAGTGAATTAAGCCTGAAAAAAGAAAGAGAGAGGAAGGGAAGGCTGTGGGTCTGGGTGTTTGTGAGCTATGTGCACCTGAGAGGATATGGGTGAGACCCTCATGATGTGCAAGCGGATTATATCGTCTGGCATACAAGAGCTACGCTCAGTGAATGTTGAATAAGTGAACAAATAGGTAAGATCCAACTAATTTTGGGAAACTTCTTGTATGCCAAACAACCTGCTTCAGCACCTTTCATGCATTAGGACAACCCCTACCAGAAAGGTATTTTGACTCCCCATTTAACGAAAGACCCCGGGAAAGCTGGGAGAGGGAAGGAGTCCCCTTCCCTGTTCAAACCCTGGATCTTTGTGATTCCAAGAAGTCGTCATTCACCAGAAGGGACCAGATTCATCACAGTAAAGATTTATTAAGCACATGTTGCGCAGCGCAGCAGACATGGTACAACAAGCCGCTCTCGATGGCATGGAACAGGCAGAGTACTCCCCGGAAGACCAGCTGGGCGGTTGGACTGAAGATACCGAAAGGGCAGGGTTTCTGGTCCCGCACCTCCAGGAATGGGCTGCCTCTGCCTCATAGTTATGGCTTTGGCAGAGAGAGCACAGCTAGATCGAGGTTGGGTGCGGTCTGGGCTCAGATATTACGAATATTAGCCGAGAGGGGCGCAGTTCCACCTTCAAGGTGGCCAGGAGGCCCCTCCGTGCATAAACTGTCCATCGATGCCTTAGGCACCAGAAGGACCCAAGGCAATATGTAATATTATCTTGCGGAGGATAATTTGAGAAGAGGGCGTGGCTCGAAACCGACGCAAACATAGAGAGCGTGGCTCAACCCAAAATCACCCCTCTCGCCTATTTGTCGCTGCCCCACAAGGGGCCGTGGTCTGAGTGCTGCTTCTCGGAAGGAGGAGCGGGCCAGTCGCGTTTTTCCCTTCGCGTCAGGCGTCGCTTAGGGCGGGCCTCAAATCGCCATTCAGCGATTGGCCGCCTGGCTAATGTGGGTCGTGGCCAGACAGACGGTCATCCCCAGTGCGGTCACTTCCTGTGGGGTTTCCCATCCCTGGGAGGAGGGGAGGGAGGGAGGAGGGGGAAGACGAGGGGAGGAGGAGCCCGGTCGTCCGAGAGGTTTGGAGTTGGGGGGCGTCGGTCCCTTCTGGGCGGGGGATGACTCACGGCCCATCCCATCTCCCCGACGCCGCCCGCCCGCGCAGTGCTAGCTCCATGGCTTAGCGGAGGAGGAGGCGGTGGCGAGCTGGGGGGAGGGACTCTTGTTTTTGTTGGGGGACCGGGCCGAGGCCCGACCGGCCTGGCAGGGCTCGCCCGGGGCCGGGCGTCATGTCTCATGCGGCCGAGCCACCTCGGGATGGCGTAGAGGCCAGCGCGGAGGGCCCTCGAGCCGTGTTCGTGCTGTTGGAGGAGCGCAGGCCGGCCGACTCGGCTCAGCTGCTCAGGTGCGGTGCCGCCTTGGGCCGGGAGTGCCGACTGGGGCTCCCAGGGGCCTGATCTGGGGGGCAGCGGGGGCCCCGGACTGGGATTGGAGGCCCTCGGCCTAGCCTTGGAGGACGTCGGGGCGCCCGTCTTGGGGGGGCACCTAAGGAATCCGGCAGTGGCCTGCTTGGATCGTGGCTTTATTAAAGGAGTCGTGAGAGTGCATTAAACGGGGTCTGGGTCAGGTTTGGGGAGCCCTTGACTGTGTCTAGAGGGGCCTATTCTGGAGTATCCAGAAACTGGTCTGAGATAGCTGAACTTGGCAGACTGGGACTCTGATTAGAGGCTGAATTCGGGGGTTTTCAGTTGGACATGAGGGGAATGAATTTGAGGGGACACTGTCAGGTGAGGCACTGGTTTTAAGGGAATCCTGGAATCTTTTTCCCTCAGTGTGGGAGAAGGGGTCCTGAGGGACACAAGTGCTGTCCTGGGAGCTTGGTGCCTCTCAGTGACTGGTTGCTGTGTTTGGGGATAACATGAATCTGGAGGGATTTGGAGGTATCTCAGATATGCTGCCTGGGACCAGCCTTGTGAGTGCGTGTGAATGAACAAGAGAAGCAACAACATTCAGCAAGACTTGGCCTGAATAATCCTTTCCCCCCTGCCCGCCCACCCAGCTGGGGCAGATCCCAAGGATAGTGGAAAAGCCCTCTTCCCACACCTGTTAAGGGCCTGAATGGGAGACAGACAGCCAGACAGAGGGCGATGATGTTACCTCTTAGCTCAGAGAAGGCCTCAGACCTTGTTTGGGAACCCAGAGGAGGCTCTTGTTCATGCTGCTACTCGTTCTAGCCTCTCAGCCCTTCCCACTACCTAGCCCCACACCCCTTTTCTTTTTATCTTCTTTTCGATCTCTGAGCTTCTGGGGGTAATCTGTCCATAGAGCTGGAACGAGTACAGATTGCACCATCCCTGCCTGGGTGGATCCCCTCTGACCTCTTCTCATCCTTACTTTTATCAATGGGCTTTGGAGCCCCAGCCCTCCCTGATCACCCCAGTGCCCATCTCTTCCAACTTCTGTGCAATGGGTGTGTGAGCCTTGGTGGTGACGGGGCTCTTTGCCTCCTTTGTGCCTGGGATTGTGCTGAGCTCAGTGGCTCCCCCGAGCTTCCTCTTCCCCACTTCCTGGGTGGTTTTAGGGCTCCATCTGAGGGTGAGGAGAGGAAGGAAGACAGATCCTTGGGGAGGGTAGAGGATTCTTGTCAAGTGAAGTCACCAGCAGTCTCTCAGCATTCTAAATGTTTGGCTAAATTGAAGGATGCATATTCATCCACGTGTGTGTTAACTGTCCCTTGCTCTCTGGGGCTGAGCAGAGCCTTTCTGTATATTGATTCACCATCTTCTAATTCCTCTGTAACAACCTAGGTCATCGCACTAGTGGACATAGTTAAAGGGAGGGGTGTATATGGCTTCTTATTTTGTATGCCAGTGGGTATTGGTGTTGGAGGTGTGTGTGTGTTTTGATCTATCCAAAAAAACAGAAGGCTGGGCAAGCTCCTCCGGCTAAGAAAAGAATGCTTGTATAAAGTGGATCAACCACCCAAATTCTCCCTCTTGTAAATCCAGTCTGTTGGAATGAGGGGAGCCTTTGATATTTCTATTTTATATTTGGGCATGTGTTGGCATCCCATGAACTCTGACTGGGGCTGGGAGAAACTCATTTGTGAAATGGGTTTTCACAAATTTCACTTGACTTTATGTCAAGTGAATTATTCCCAGTTCTCTTTGTGATGCATTCAGTCTGTGTTACAAGGGACTGTTATGCTGAGGGGTGCCCCTACTTGCTCTGTGTGTGTGTGTGTGTGTGTACATACACATATACCTGGGCTCAAATTCAGCTGTAAAGAAAATATTAGGGGGTTGGCCGGGCGCAGTGGCTCACGCCTGTAATCCCAGCACTTTGGGAGGCCGAGGCAGGCGGATCATGAGGTCAGGAGATCGAGACCATCCTGGCCAACATGGTGGAACCCTGTCTCTACTAAAAATACAAAAATTAGCTGGAGGTGGTGATGTGTGCCTGTAATCCCAGCTACTCGGGAGGCTGAGGCACGAGAATCACTTGAACCCAGGGGGCAGAGGTTGCAGTGAGCCGAGATCACACCACTGTATTCCAGCCTGGCGACAGAGCAAGACTTTGTCTTAAAAAAAAAAAAAAAAAAAAGTAGGTGGGTATGGGGGCTGGGAGAACTCTAATAGGAAGTCAGGAATCCTTCTATAAAGTGAATTGTTATTCCTAAATTCTGTTTTCCTCAAACCTAGGTTGTTACAGTGTGGGGGCTGGGATGCAGGCGTTCTTATTATTCTGACTCTTAAGGGACTATGAGTAACACAGTGGGGAGGGGAAAGGAGGATGGGGGAAAGGAGGTGGGAATTCATGGTTGTGTGGTACCCAGCAAGGTGGCCAAGTATGAGGGGCTTGTGCCTTCCTCTTGATTCTCCCCTTCTCTGTCTCTCTCTTTCTCTGTCTCAGGGGAGGGCTGGGGAATAAGGTCCTTCATTCAATCACTGACCACCACTCCACCTCCCCCTCAGCCTGAACTCTTTGCTTCCGGAATCCGGGATTGTTGCTGACATAGAATTAGAAAACGTCCTTGATCCTGACAGCTTCTACGAGCTCAAAAGCCAACCCTTACCCCTTCGCTCAAGGTATGTATGACTTGTCTGTCTGACTCCCTTCCCAATTCCTCAGCGCTCCTCTCCCCTCTTGATGGGCAGAGGCCCTCAGTACCAGCCCAACCCATTCTTTCACCAGTCTGCGTTTTCTAGGTGGTAAAATTAGGGGCCAGAAAGAGCATGTCACACAGGAAAGTGGGTGGCCAAGCTAGGATTCCAGTATCTCTGTCAAGACCCCTCCTGCCTCCCCCCTGCCCACCTGCACACCCATTCATATGCAAGTGTTCCAGCTTCTGGTGTTCCAGCCGGCCTGGAGTGCTCAGAGATAGGGCGTGGCCTGCTTAAACTCTAGTCCCCGGGTGGGCGGGGCCATACCTCTAGCCCCAACTCAGCCCCTTCCCACACTACCAACTCACCCACCCTCAGCCCTTGAGGAGCCCCTGCTGGTCTCTTCTTTCCCCAAGCTTAGAAGTCTAAATGTGCTGAGTCATCGGCCTGGGCTCTGAGAGAGGGGAGGGGAGGTGGAAGAGGGGCAGGAAGAGAGTATTGTGAAATCTCTGAGGTTTTCAAGACTGACTAGCTCCTGGGACCAGAGGCCCAGACAGGGGAGGAAGAGGAACCTGGGGCTCCTCCTATCACCTGACGCCCACCCCCAGGAGCTCAGAGAGCTTCTCTAGCCTCACATTGGGCTTAGGAGCCCTCTGTATCCACATTCTGCTGCCACAGCCTCAATTCTGCTTCTTCTGCTCTCCTGTAAATAGGACAAACACCCCCTTGCAGAGCTGAACAATAGCATCTCCACTTAATATGTGAACAGGCTCAAATCTAGGCTTCACCATAAGGACCAAAGGCTAAAACTCCCCCACCAGACTGACCTCCAATGTGTCCCCCATCAGACTGTGACCCCTGAGAGCCACCACCAAGCCTGGTACCTGTGTCTCTGCTTCTACATTGTGGCCTCGGAAGGCAGAGAACAGGCCTAGTTCCTGTGTCTGCTCCATCACACTACGACCCTTTAGGCTTGGGACGAGACTTTTAGCTTACCTAAAATATGGCCCCATATTTCCCATTCCACAGCCTCCCAATATCACTGCAGGCCACACCAGCCACCCCAGCTACACTCTCTGCATCGTCTTCTGCAGGGGGCTCCAGGACCCCTGCCATGTCGTCATCTTCTTCATCGAGGGTCTTGCTGCGGCAGCAGCTAATGCGGGCCCAGGCGCAGGAGCAGGAGAGGCGTGAGCGTCGGGAACAGGCCGCCGCGGCTCCCTTCCCCAGTCCTGCACCTGCCTCTCCTGCCATCTCTGTGGTTGGCGTCTCTGCTGGGGGCCACACATTGGGCCGTCCACCCCCTGCTCAGGTGCCCAGGGAGGTGCTCAAGGTAAGGTGAGATCCAGAGGCCCTGGGAGGGGGCTCCTGGTGACTGAGGAGTAGTCCTAGGAGCTAGGGATGGCCTTAATGTGCTGGTGATTTGGGGGCTAGGTCTTAGGGGCTCTAAGGAAGGTCCCTGGTACTGTTTAAATGATCTGTGTTCATGTCTCATGTGTTTCGGGTTTCTGAGGTGATCTTGTGAAATTGCGAGGAGTTCTTGGGGGCCATGAGGATGTCTTGGTGAACCATGGAGGCTCATGAGTGCCCCAAGTGGGCCCTGGCTTTGTAGGAAGAGCTTCATATGTGTGGGATACGTTAGTTCTTTGGCCATCAGGGGGTCTTGGGGAAGCATTGTATGGTTCCCATGTCTATTAGGTGGTGTCAGAGACTAGGGTGGGGAATCTTGGGGACTGTGACAGGGTTTTCCAGAAACTACGAGGGATCCTGTCAGTCATAGGTGGATCTTGGCAGCTGTGAAGGATTTCTGAGAAAGAGAGTTTGGGTCCTGGGGGAGACTTGCCAATGTTTTTGGGGTGTTCTGAGATTCTGGGTCCAGCTTGTCTGCCTGAGTCTAGGCACCGATGAGTTAGGAGGGTCAGGCTGGAGCTCAGAGTCACCCCTTTGAGTCGTGTTCTGCCTTGTCCCCTCCTTTTCCTTGTCTACCTTATTCCACAGGTGCAGACCCACCTGGAGAACCCAACGCGCTACCACCTGCAGCAGGCGCGCCGGCAGCAGGTGAAACAGTACCTGTCCACCACACTCGGGCCCAAGCTGGCTTCCCAGGCCCTCACCCCACCGCCGGGGCCCACAAGTGCCCAGCCGCTGCCTGCCCCCGAGGCTGCCCACACTACCGGCCCTACAGGCAGTGCGCCCAACAGCCCCATGGCGCTGCTCACCATCGGGTCCAGCTCAGAGAAAGAGGTAAGAGGCTACAGCCAAACCTCCTCCCACATTCCCCTCCCAAATTCTTCTAACCCTGTATGATACTTACTTCTTCCCCTAGATTGATGATGTCATTGATGAGATCATCAGCTTGGAGTCCAGTTACAATGATGAAATGCTCAGCTATCTGCCCGGAGGCACCACAGGACTGCAGCTCCCCAGCACGGTGAGGCCCTGAGATGGGAGGTTGGTCTGAAAATTAGGGCATTTCTGTATCACCAAGACCATACTCAGCTGGCTGTGTGTATATGAGACCCTTGCCTGGATTGTGCTAAGATAGAGAGGGAGGCCTTATGGTGAGAATAGGGTATGTCAATGCCCTTGGACCTTGTTGGACTGTGTTGAGAGGTGGGCCATGTAAACTGTGAAAGATACAGGTGGGGAGTTCACTGAGACAGCAGGGTATATCAAAGTGCTTAGGCTTTGCTGTGAGAAGTACCAAGAGATGATAATCTTTTCTTTTTTTTTTCTGTGACAGAGTCTCGCTCTGTCACTCAGGCTGGAGTGCAGTGGTGCAATCTTGGCTCACTGCAATCTCTGCCTCCCAGGTCCAAGCAATTCTCCTGCCTCAGCCTCCTGAGTAGCTGGGATTATAGGCACGTGCCACCACACCTGGCTGATTTTTGTATCTTTAGTAGAGACAGGGTTTCACCGTGTTAGCCAGGATGGTCTCAATCTCCTGACTTTGTGATCTGCCTGCCTTGGCCTCCCAAAGTGCTGGGATTACAGGCCTGAGCCACTGTGCCCAGCCTAACTTGCTTTATTTATTTATTTATTTTTAATTTAATTTTTTTTTTTTTTTTTTGAGATGGAGTTTCACTCTTCTTGTCCAGGCTGGAATGCAATGGTGTGATCTCTGCTCATTGCACCCTCTGCCTCCTGGGTTCAAGCGATTCTCCTGCCTCAGCCTCCCAAGTAGCTGAGATTACAGGTGCCTGCCAGCATGCCTGGCTAATTTTTGTATTTTAGTAGAAACGGGGTTTCACTGTGTTGGTCAGGCTGGTCTCGAACTCCTGACCTCAGGTGATCCACCCACCTCGGCCTCCCAAAGTTCTCGGATTACAGGCTTGAGCCACCGCGCCCAGCCTATTTATTTATTTTTGAGATAGGGTCTTGCTCTGTCACCCAGGCTGGAGTGCAGTGGTGTAATCTTGGCTCACTGCAGCCTCCACCTTCCGGGCTCAAGTGATCCTCCCACCTCAGCCTCCCAAGTACCTGGGACCACAGGCTTGTGTCACCATGCCTGGCTAATTTTTTGTATTTTTAGTAGAGACAGGGTCTCACTATGTTGCCCAGGCTGGTCTCGAACTCCTGAGCTCAAGCCATCCACCCACCTTGGCCTCCTAAAGTGCTGGGATTACAGACATAGCCACATGCGAGGTCATAACTACAAACTTTGGGAGGCATGCCAAGTAGCTGTAGTTTTGCTTTTTTCCAACTTATCAATAGGATGGAAGCATGTATAAAAATGGGACTAATTTATCAGAACTTTTGATTGATTTGGACACAGCGAGAGATTGGGACCTTATATGTGGCAGACTGGAAGTGGGTTCAAGAGATTAAAACTCATGAAGAGGTGGGATTTGGATATATTTTATTTTATTTTTATTTATTTACTTATTTATTTATTTTGAGATGGAATCTCACTCTGTTGCCCAGGCTGGAGTGCAGTGGCGTGATCTCGGCTGAATGTAACCTCCACCTCCTGTTTCAGCCTCCCAAGTAGCTGGGACTACAGGTGCAGGCCACCATGCCTGGCTAATTTTGTTGTTGTTGTTGTTTTTGGACAGAGTTTGACTCTTTGCCCAGGCTGGAGTGCAATGCGTGATCACCGGCTCACCGCAGCCCTCTACTGCCGGGTTCAAGCAGATTCTCCTGCCTCAGCCTCCCAAGTAGCTGGGATTGCAGGCATGTGCCACCACCCGGCTAATTTTGTATTTTAGTAGAGGGTTTCTCCATGTTGGTCAGGCTGGTCTTGAACTCCTGACCTCAGGTAATCCACCTGCCTCAGCCTCCCAAAGTGCTGGGGTTACAGGCATGAGCCACCACGCCCGGCTGTTTTGTATTTTTAGTAGAGATGGAGTTTCACCATGTTGGCCAGGCTGGTCATGAACTCCTGACCTCAAGTGATCCGCCCGCCTCAGCCTCCCAAAGTGCTGGGATTACAGGTGTGAGCCACCACACTTGGCCCTAGGTATACTTCAGATTAGCGTGCTGCTGCAGAGTATATCCAGGAAAGTGTGAAGGAGAAAAAAAAAAAAAAAACAAAAACTAGGCTGACATAAAGCAGTGCTAATTGAATAGTTGGGTAAGAATCTCCTGAGAGAACAGAATGTGCAAGAAGATACTGGAGTCAGGACCTTGGTCCACAGCAGCAGGAGACCCTGATGTGGAAGATGGTACAACTTGATCAGAGTGAAAGACTGGAGATTAGGTTGGAATTCTCCAGAAGGCCAGATTTTGGATAGAATGTTGTCATGACAATTTACCGAGGTCAGAGAAGATTGGGTTGGAGTGTTCCAAGAATGCTGGATTGGAATGTTGTGCTGGGAGGAGCTAACGGACTGGAATGTCGCATCAGAGCCGACAAAGACCTGAGAAGGGTGGTTTTCCAGCATTTCTTCTCAGAGCCAGCCCCGGGGTTTGGGAAAGGGGCTTTAGAGGTCACTGAGGGATATGAGGGACTGGAGGAAGTGATAAGCAGGCCAGGCAGGCTCCAGTCTCCCAGTGAAGCAAGGTAGGTCGGGTTTGCTCTGTCCTCCCTGTTTGGTCGCCATGTGAATTTGCCTTGAAGGAGAAGCAAGGGTTCTGGTGCTGAGTCAGCCAGTCTTTGCATTAGAGGGATATGTGGAAGCTCCGGAACCTGGTTCTGAGGAGGAGCCAAGCCTGGGGTTTGTTCCCAACTGGTGGTTCTCTGCCCTCTCTGCCCCCAGCTGCCTGTGTCAGGGAATCTGCTTGATGTGTACAGTAGTCAAGGCGTGGCCACGCCAGCAATCACTGTCAGCAACTCCTGCCCAGCTGAGCTGCCCAACATCAAACGGGAGATCTCTGGTAGGTGATAGGGTCTTGGTCCCATGGCCCTACACTTTACCCCAGGTGAGCCCTGTGCCTGCCAGGTCTAGAGATGGGCCTGATTCTGGGGAAAATGGTTTGGACATACAGAAATGGGGGCTGTTTATCCCCTTTCCCCATGTGGCTTGTGGTCTTGCTTTCACCCCGCTTCCTCTCACTTCCTCTCATCTTGGATTTAACAACCAGCCTATCACCAAGGCTTAAAATAGAAAAAAAGAGGCACTTTTTAAAAACGGCATTTCCCCTGCTTTCGGCTACCAAACCCTACCTTAGCATCTGCATGCGTTTCTTGCCTTCCTGTGCCCAGAGGCCCTGATCACTCCACTCTTTTCCAGAGACCGAGGCAAAGGCCCTTTTGAAGGAACGGCAGAAGAAAGACAATCACAACCTAAGTAAGCCAGAAAGCGTGTGCACTGCCCAGGTGCTGTGCAGGCCTGCCTCACCCCGAGTCCTGGCCCCCCATGGGGAACTCCTTCCCTGCAACAGCCTCCCAACTCCCTACTTTCTGTCTCTTCCATTCTTGGCTAATTGACAACTCTTTCTCCCCCTCTTTCTTCCTCTCCTCCCCTCTCCAAAGTTGAGCGTCGCAGGCGATTCAACATTAACGACAGGATCAAGGAACTGGGCACTCTCATCCCTAAGTCCAGTGACCCGTGAGTCTGGGCTGGGACCCTGCCAGTGGGAGGTGGGGCAGGCGTCCCATGCTACTAAAATTGTGTCTTGGTGGGATCACCAGGCAGTCTTGGCCCAGGCATTTCTCTTCTGGTTCTTTCTCAGCCTGAGCAGGGTTGCAGAGCCTCACTGTGTCAGCACCTAAAATTTTAGGCACATAATGTTATGGTCTGTAGGCCCCATCTGGTCTCCGTAGGATATATGCACCTACTTTTCTGTTCACTTAGTACTTCCTTTTTTTTCTTTCTTTTTGAGATGGAGTCTCATTCTGTCACCCAGGCTGGAGTGCAGTGGTGCAATGGTACTTCCTTTATTTATTCAAGATTTGTTTATTGGCCGGGTGTGGTGGCTCATGCCTGTAATCCCAGCACTTTGAGAGGCCGAGGCGGGTGGATCACCTAAGGTCAGGAGTTTGGCCTGGCCAGCATGGTGAAACCCCCTCTCTACTAAAAATACAAAGAAGTTAGCCCGCGTGTGGTGGCTCACACCTGTAATCCTAGCACTTTGGGAGGAGGCCGAGGCGGAAGAGGCGGATCGAGGTCAGGAGTTGAAGGCCAACATGGTGAAACCCTGTCTCCACCTAAAAATACAAAAAATTTAGCTGCACATGGTGGCACGCACCTGTAATCCCAGCTACTTGGGATGAGGAGCAGGAAGGAATCACTTGAACCTGGGAGGTGGAGGTTGCAGTGAACCAATATGGCCACTGCACTCAGCCTGGGTGACAAGGCAAGACCGTCTCAAAAAAAAAAGATGGCCAGGCAGTGGCTCAGCCTGTAATCCAGCACTTTGGGAGAGCCGAAGTGAGGTGGATCCACCCGAGGTCAGGAGTCAGAGACCATCCTGGCTAACACCGTGAAACCCGTCTCTAGTAAAAAAATACAAAAATTAGCGAGTGGTGGTGGTGCCTGTAGTCCCAGCTACTCGGAGGCTAGAGACTGGGAGAATAAGCGTGAACCAGGCAGACTTGCAGTGAGCCGAGATCGTGCCACTGCACTCCAGCCCTGGAACTGAAACAAGACTCCCTTTCAAAAAAAAAAAAGATGGCAGGTGTGGTGGGAGGCCGGGGCAAGGCAGGAGTGAATCCGCGAGGTCAGGAGATGGAGACCATCCTGGCCAACATGCTGAAACCCCATCTCTATTAAAAATACAAAAATTAGCCAGGTGTGGTGGTGGCACCTGTAATCCCAGCACCTGAGGAGGCGAGACGGGTGGATCACTTGAGGTCAAGAGTTGGAGACCAGCCTGGCCAACATGGTGAAACCCCGTCTCTATAAAAAATACAAAAAAAATTAGCGGGGCATGGTGGCACAGGCCTGTAATCCCAGCTACTCAGAAGATTGAGGCAGGAGAATCGCTTGAACCCGGGAGGTGGAAGTTACAGTGAGCCGAGATTGTGCCACTGCACTCCAGCCTGAGTGACAGAGCGAGACTCCATCCCCCACCCCCTTCCCCCAAAAAAAAGGAGAAGAGAAAGATTTATTTATTGAGCCTCTGGTTTGTGCCAGGTACCATATTAGGCCCTAAAGATACCAGAGGGAGGCTGGGCATGGTGGCTCATGCGTATAATCCCAGCACTTTGGGAGGCCGAGGTGGGCAGATCACGAGGTCAGAAGGTCGAGACCATCCTGGCTAACACAGTGAAACCCTGGCTCTACTAAAAATACAAGAAATTAGCCAGGTGTGGTGGTGGGCACCTGTAGTCCCAGCTACTCGGGAGGCTGGGGCAGGAGAATGGCGTGAACCCGGGAGGCTGAGCTGACAGTGAGCTGAGATCGCACCACTGCACTCCAGCCTGGGTGACAGAGCAAGACTCTGTCTCAAAAAAAAAAAAAAAAAAATACCAGAGGGAACAAAACAGACCTCATGAAACTGATGTTTTAGTAGGGGCAGACAAATAGTAAACATCCATGAGATCCATTATGATGAGTGTTATGAGAAGAATAAAGACTGGAAGGAAAATGGGAGAATGTTGGAGAGGGTTACAGTTTGGGGTAAGGAAGGTGAGGACAGGGCAGGCCCCAACTGACAAGGAAACGTTTGAATAAAGAGCCTAAGGAGGCAAGGGAGGGAGCCGCATAGGTCTCTGGGGGTAAGAGTATTCAAGGCAGAGGGCACAGCTGGGATTGATGCCCTGCGATGGGAATGGTTTTCCGTATTCTAGGAGCACTGAGATACCAATGTGGCTATAGTGAGATCAATCAGAGAGACATAGGGAAGAGAGGAATCCTAAGGGGTCAGGTCAGAGACGGCTTCTAGGGTTTGGAGTGTGATGGGGCACCGTTGGAAGATTCCAGGCGGGAAGTTTTCCTCTGGGTACTCCATATCTTTAAAGGACCCCAGCCTCAAGTTCTAGGCATGTGGTGGGAGGTTCCCACCTGGTGCAATCCCCGCCTCAGCTCCTGAGAAACCCCTCATGTGGCATTTCCCACTTGCCTCCCACTTGGGCCCCACAGGGAGATGCGCTGGAACAAGGGCACCATCCTGAAGGCCTCTGTGGATTATATCCGCAAGCTGCAGAAGGAGCAACAGCGCTCCAAAGACCTGGAGAGCCGGCAGCGATCCCTGGAGCAGGCCAACCGCAGCCTGCAGCTCCGAATTCAGGTTTGAAAAGAGGAGATGGTGGTGGGGGAAGTAGGGGAGAGCTTCCTGCAGGTGGAGACAGAGAGAAAGCGGGACAGGGTTTCCCTTCCTGGCATACTTGGGGTATCCCCGGGCTTCCCAACTCACATGTTGGTGATAGTGATAATGATAAGTAATAATCATAATATTAACAGGGATAATATTGCTAACGTACATAGCTTTTAGCTTGTGCTCTGTACTGTGACAAGAGCTTTATATTCACTAACTTATTCAATCCTCACAATTCTATGAGATAGGGGCTTTTTTTGTTTTGTTTTTTTTGACACGGAGTTTTGCTCTTGTTGCCCAGGCTGGAGTGCAATGGCACAATCTCGGCTCACTGCAACCTCCGCCTCCCGGGTTCAAGCAGTTCTCCTGTCTCAGTCTCCTGAGTAGCTACAATTATAGGCATGCACCACCACGCCCAGCTAATTTTTGTATTTTTAGTAGATATGGGGTTTCTCCATGTTGGTCAGGCTGGTCTCAAACTCCCGACCTCAGGTGATCCACCTACCTCAGCCTCCCAAAGTGATTACAGGCGTCAGCCACCACGCCTGGCCTAGGGGCCATTATTATATACCCACTTTACAGTTTGCGACTCTGAAGCTTCAGAGATGTTAAGCACCTTGCCTAAAGTTTTCCAAGTAGTGAGTAGCAGAAGCTGAATTCCAACCCAGGGAACCTACCCTTTTCAACCTTTACACTCCTCTGCCTCTAAGGGACTCTGAACCCTACTTATCCTGCACCCAACCCTTATTTTTTACAGGAGCTAGAACTGCAGGCCCAGATCCATGGCCTGCCGGTACCTCCCACCCCAGGGCTGCTCTCCCTGGCCACGACTTCGGCTTCTGACAGCCTCAAGCCAGAGCAGCTGGACATTGAGGAGGAGGGCAGGCCAGGCGCAGCAACGTTCCATGTAGGGGGGGGACCTGCCCAGAATGCTCCCCATCAGCAGCCCCCTGCACCGCCCTCAGATGCCCTTCTGGACCTGCACTTTCCCAGTGACCACCTGGGGGACCTGGGAGACCCCTTCCACCTAGGGCTGGAGGACATTCTGATGGAGGAGGAGGAGGGGGTGGTGGGAGGACTGTCGGGGGGTGCCCTGTCCCCACTGCGGGCTGCCTCCGATCCCCTGCTCTCTTCAGTGTCCCCTGCTGTCTCCAAGGCCAGCAGCCGCCGCAGCAGCTTCAGCATGGAGGAGGAGTCCTGATCAGGCCTCACCCCTCCCCTGGGACTTCCCCACCCAGGAAAGGAGGACCAGTCAGGATGAGGCCCCGCCTTTTCCCCCACCCTCCCATGAGACTGCCCTGCCCAGGTATTCTGGGGGGAAGAGGAGAAGTGATCAGGCCCCACCCCTGTAATCAGGCAAGGAGGAGGAGTCAGATGAGGCCCTGCACCTTCCCCAAAGGAACCGCCCAGTGCAGGTATTTCAGAAGGAGAAGGCCGGAGAAGGACCTGAGATCAAGGCCTGCCCCCTGGGGATCACAGCCTCACCCCTGCCCCCGTGGGACTCATCCTTGTCCAGGTGAGGGAAGGAGACAGGATGAGGTCTTGCGCCTGTACCCTAGGGACTGTCCTAGCCAGGTCTCCTGGGAAAGGGAGATGTGAGGATGTTGCTCCATCCTTTGTCTTGGAACCACCAGTCTAGTCCATCCTGGCACAGAAGAGGAGTCAAGTAATGGAGGTCCCAGCCCTGGGGGTTTAAGCTCTGCCCCTTCCCCCTGAACCCTGCCCTGCTCTGCCCAGGCAAGGAACAGAAACGAGGATGAGACCCGGCCCCTTCCCCTGGGAACTCTCCTGGCCTTCTAGGAATGGAGGAGCCAGGCCCCACCCCTTCCCTATAGGAACAGCCCAGCACAGGCATTTCAGGTGTGGAAGAATCAGTAGGACCAGGCCACCACTCATGCTTGTGGAGATCACAGCCCCACCCTTGTCCCTCAGCAACATCCCATCTAAGCATTCCACACTGCAGGGAGGAGTGGTACTTAAGCTCCCCTGCCTTAACCTGGGACCAACCTGACCTAACCTAGGAGGGCTCTGAGCCAACCTTGCTCTTGGGGAAGGGGACAGATGATGAAATTTCATGGATGAATTTTCCAGACCTATATCTGGAGTGAGAGGCCCCCACCCTTGGGCAGAGTCCTGCCTTCTTCCTTGAGGGGCAGTTTGGGAAGGTGATGGGTATTAGTGGGGGACTGGGTTCAGGTTACCAGGACCAGTACCTCAGTATTCTTTTTCAACATGTAGAGCAACAGGATGAAGGAAGGGGCTATCCTGGGAGCTCCCCAGCCCAGGAAAAACTGGAAGCCTTCCCCCAGCAAGGCAGAGGCTTGGAGGAGGGTTGTAAAAGCATATTGTACCCCTCATTTGTTTATCTGAATTTTTTATTGCTCCACATACTGAGAATCTAGGCCACCCCAACCTCTGTCCCCCACCCAGTTCTTCATTTGGAGGAATCACCCCATTTCAGAGTTATCAAGAGACACTCCCCCCTCCATTCCCACCCTTCATACCTACACCCAAGGTTGTCAGCTTTGGATTGCTGGGGCCAGGCCCCAGGGAAGGTATACTGAGGGGTCTATAGGTTTGTGATTAAAATAATAAAAGCTAGGCGTGTTTGATGCGCTTTTAACTTTGGCAAAGAGTCTCCTGTCCTTGTTTTTCACTGTGCAGTGAACATGGCCCATGCAGGCCAAGAGGGATAAAAGTCCTTGGGAGAAACAGATTCCAGAAGAATGGATAAAATAATTTAGAAAGGAAGAGGGCATGGAGGAAGACTATGCAAACAAAAGACATTAGTCCTTTTAAAGACCAATCACCAGGCACAATTTTAACTGCTGCAAGTGTTTTATCTAATTTATTTCTCCAAAGGAATGTTAGTCAGAACATGCTGCTTCTTACTTCCATTTGGTCTTTGAAGAAGCTGAGGAATAGAATTGAACTGTTCTGAAGATACGCAAGCCTGTAAATGGGTGAGGCGGTAAAACAGTAAAGTCAGGTGAGTGAGGGCTCGATTGAAAAATGCCGCTGAGGGCAGAGGGGGAAAGAAGCTTTTCTTGCAAATCCACTTTTGAAACTGATAAGGAAGTCTATGAGGATATTTCCTGGCAGACAACAGAGGTATTCAAGGTGGTGGAAAGGGCAGACAAATATCTGAAAGGCAGAGAAACAGGCAACCAAATGAATTTTGGAACAGATGTTGAGATTTTGGGAGAATTTAAATGAACACAAGTATCTTCTTGAAGGCTGGGAAAAAGTATTTTTCCCGCAATTTCTCAACCAGACACTGACTCCTAGAATAAGCATCAAGCCTGGTCCCTCCATTTCCCCCACCAGACTGTGACCTCTGAGGGCTGGAACTGGGCTTGGTCACTGTGACTCCTCTCTCTCTTTTTTTTTTTTTTTTTTTTTTTTGAGACAGAGTCTCACCCTGTCACCCAGGCTGGAGTGCAGTGGCATGATCTCGGCTCACTGCAACCTCTGCCTCCCAGGTTCAGGTAATTATCCTGTCTCAACCTCTCAAGTAGCTGGGATTACAGGCACCTGCCACCACACCCAGCTAATTTTTTGTGTTTTTAGTAGAGATGGGGTTTCACCATGATGGCCAGGCTGGTTTCGAACTCCTGACCTCAAGTGATCCTCCTGCCTTAGCCTCTCAAAGTGGTAGGATTACAGGCGTCAGCCTAGAAAGCTGGCTCTTTCTAACCTGTCACATTGCTACCCCTCCAAGCTTGGTTGCTGAATCTCTGTAACCAGACTGATGGCTCCCTAATAACCTTTATTTTTCTCCTCAACTTTGCTATACTGTCTCTCTCTCTTTTTTTTTTTTTTTTTGAAGTGGAGTCTCGCTCTGTTGCCCAGGCTGAAGTACAGTGGCACAATCTCTGCTAACTGCAACCTCTGCCTCCCAGGTTCAAGCGACTCACATGCCTCAGCCTCCCAAGTACCTGGGATTACAGGCGCACAACCACGCCCAGCTAATTTTTGTATTTTTAGCAGAGACAGGGTCTCACCATGTTACCCAGGCTGGTCTCAGACTCCTGGCCTCAAGTGATACACCTGTCACGGCCCCCCAAGGTGGGATTACAGGCATAAGCCACCATACCTGGCTCTATACTCTCCTCTTAATTTAATTTAATTTAATTAATTTATTTATTTGAGACAGGGTTTCCCTGTCACCTAGGCTGGGGTGCAGTGGCGTGATCTCAGCTCACTGGAACCTCCGCCTCCCAGGTTCAAGTGATTCTCCTGCCTCAGGCTCCTGAGTAGCTGGGATTACAGGCATGTGCCACCACGCCAAGTAAATCTAGTACTTTTTTATAATGAGTCTCGGCCCTTTGCTCAGGCTGGAGTGCAGCACGGTCTCAGCTCACTGCAATCCCCACCTCCCAGGCTCAAGCTACCCTCCTGCCTAGCCTCCTGGAGTAGGTGGGATTACAGGCACCTGCCACCACTGGCTAATTTTTGTATTTTTGCCACAGACAGATTTCACCTATGTTGGCTGGTTGGTCTCAACTCCCTGACCTCAGGATCCACCCGCCTGCCTCCCAAAGTGCTGGAAAGTACAGGTGAGCTTTACCATGCTTCTTGGTCTTTTTTTTTTTTTTTTTTTTTTAAGACAGAGTCTGTTCTCTAGTCGCCCACTGGAGTGTGCAATGGCGCCATCTCGCTCACTCGGCAACCTCTGCCTCCCAGGTTCAAGTGATTCTCCTGGGCTCTCAGCCTCGAAAGAAGCACATAGACACTGCCACTACCACCGCTAATTTTTGTATTTTTAGTAGAGATGGAGTTACACCGTGTTGGCCAGGCTGGTCTTGAACTCCTGACCTCAAATGATCCGCCCGCCTCGGCCTCCCAAATTGCTGGGATTACAGACATGAGCCACAGCCCCTGGCCCAATTTTTTTGAACTTTTAGTAGAGACTGGGTTTCACCATGTTGTCAGGCTGGTCATGCACTCCTGACCTCAGATGATTCGCCCACCTCGGCCTCCCAAATTGTTGGGATTACGGACGTGAGCCACCACGCCTGGCCTCTTCTTTATTTTTTAAACGTAACATGTAATGCCCAGAGGGTTTTTTTGGGGGGGGAGGTGGGGACAGGGTCTCATTCTGTCACCCAGACTGGAGTGCAGTGGAATGATCTTGGCTCACCACAACCTCCACCTTCCAGGTTCAAGCGATTCTCCTGCCTCAGCCTCCTGAGTAGCTGGGATTACAGACACATGCCACTACTGCCTGGCTAATTTTTGTATTTTTAGTAGAGATGGGTTTTCACCATGTTGGCCAGGCTGGTCTTGAACTCCTGATCTCAAATGATCCAACTGCCTCGGCCTCCCAAAGTGCTGGGATTACAGAGTTTTTTTTTTGTTTGTTTGTTTGTTTTTAGATGAAGTCTCACTCTGTCGCCCAGGCTGGAGTGCAGTGGTACGATCTTGGCTCACTGCAACCTCTGGCTTCCAGGTTCAAGCCATTCTCCTGCCCCAGCCTCCCGGGTGGCTGGGACTACAGGCGCACGCCACCACGCCTGGCTAATTTTTTGTATTTTTAGTAGACGGGGTTTCACCGTGTTAGCCAGGATGGTCTTGATCTCCTGACCTTGTGATCCACCCACCTCAGCCTCCCAGAGTGCTGGGATTACAGGCGTGAGCCACCGCACCTGGCCTCCCAGAGTTTTTTAAAAGTTTTTCTGAAATAATTTTAGATTTACAGAAGAGTTGCATCACCATTAGTGAGCTTTCATACCTGTCACCCACCTCCCCTTAATGTTAACATCCTACACAACCATGGCACATTTACCAGTGCTAAGAAAATAACATTGGGCCGGGCACAGTGGCTCACGCCTGTAATCCCAGCACTTTGGGAGGCCGAGACGGGCAGATCACGAGGTCAGGAGATCGAAACCATCCTGGCTAACATGGTGAAACCCTGTCTCTACTAAAAATACAAAAAATTAGCCGGGCGTGGTGGCAGGCACCTGTAGTCCCAGCTACTCGGGAGGCTGAGGCAGGAGAATGGCGTGAACCCAGGAGGCTGACAGTGAGCCGAGATCGCGCCACTGCACTCCAGCCTTGGCGACAGAGTGAGACTCTGTCTCAAAAAAAAAAAAAAGAAAATAACATTGGTAGAGTGCTATTGACCCAACTTCAGACTTTATTTGGATTTCACTGGTGAAATTTTTCCACTAACGTTTTTTCTGTGCTAGGATCCAAGTAAGGATGCCATACTACTTATTCCTGTGAAACAAATGGCCACAATCTTAGTGGCTCCAAACAATACACATAAATTATCTCTCAGGTTTTGCAAGTCAGGAATCCAGGCTGGGCTCAGCTGGGTCCTCAGCTTCAGCCTCTCTAAGGCACAATCAAAGAAGGAGTAGGGCAGGATTGAGGACTTCTCTGAACGTGCGACTGGGGAAGGATCTGCTCTGTGCTCCTGTATTTGTTGGCAGGATCCGGTTCTCTGCAGCTTGTTGGACAGAGGGCCCCAGTTCCTTGCTGGCTGTCAGCCAGAGGTGCCCACCATCCACACCTTTCCACGCGGTGGCTCACAGCATGGTAGTTTGCTTCAGCCAAGCCAGCAAGAGAAAGAGTTGGCTAGCAAAACAGAGGTCACATCTCTTGTGATCTAATTATGGAAGTGATACCCCTCAAGGTTGAGGCATTCTGTTGCTTGGAAACAAGTTAACTGAACGGGGAGGGGATTACACAAGACCAAGAATATAGCAGGCAGGGAGCACTGGTTGAGTGTATCTCAGAAGGCACCTACCGCAGATACTATGTTGTACTAAGTGGTCCTATCTTCTTGGTTTTTGCAGACAGTTTCTCAGTCTGTCCACTGAGAAGTCCTACAAATCGTGCTATTCCAGAAACAATGAGCACATCTAGTGGCCAGATCTTGGTTTCTTTTTTGTTGTTGTTGTTGAGACGGAGTTTCACTCTTGTCGCTCAGGCTGGAGTGCAATGGTGCAATCTTGGCTCACTGCAACCTCCGCCTCCTGGGTTCAAGCGATTCTCCTGCCTCTGAGTAGCTGAGACTGCAGGTGCTGGCCACCATGCCTGACTACTTTATGTATTTTTAGTAGAGAGAAGGTTTCGCCGTGTTGGCCAGGCTGATCTTGAACTCCTGTCCTCAGGTGATCGCCCACCTTGGCCTCCCAAAGTGCTGGGATTACAGGCCTGAGCCACCGCACCCAGCCTGGACCTTGGTTTCTTTTTTTTTTTTTTTGAGACAGAGTCTGGCTCTGTCGCCCAGGCTGGAGTGCAGTGACGTGATCTCCGCTCACTGCAAGCTCCACCGCCTCCCAGATTAACAAGATTCTCCTGCCTCAGCTTCCCTAAAAGCTGGGATTACAGGCACCTGCCACCACGCCCAGCTAATTTTTTTGTATTTTCAGTAGAGACGGGGTTTCACCGTGTTCACCAGGATGGTCTTGATCTCCTGACCTCGTGATCCGCCCACCTCCGCCTCCCAAAGTGCTGGGATTACAGGCGTGAGCCACTGCACCCGGCCTGACCTTGGTTTCTAAATGCCATTCTCCAGTAAAAGAAACCAGGACTCCTGGAAAAATGGCTGATTTTCATTCTGGGGTGGAGAGAAATACAAGATGAGCCTGGAGCATCTTGTAGTGACAGAAAGTAAGGAAATGCCTAAAAACAATGGCTGGGCGCGGTGGTTCATGCCTGTAATCCCAGCACTTTGGGAGACAAGCGAGTGTCCTAGGGTCAAGAGTTTGAACCAACCACAGCCAACATCTCTACTAAAAATACAAAAATGCTTGAGGCGTGGTGGCGGGCACCTGGCAATCTCAGCTACTCAGGAGGCTAAAAGGCAGAATCGATTGAACCTGGGAGGCAGAGGTTGCAGTGAGCGAGATCATGCCACTGCACTCCAGCCTGGGCAACAAGAATGAAACTCTGTCTCAAAAAAAAAAAAAAAAAAAAAAGTCATGATTGCAGCATGTCATAAGATACAGAAGCCAACCTGAAAGAGTTCCTGGCCAGGCACGGTGGCTCACGTCTGTAATCCAGCGCTTTGGGTGGATGCGAGGTCAAGAAGATTGGGGTTGTCCTGGCCAACATGGTGAAATCCCGTCTCTACTAAAATAATACACAGATTAGGGTTAGGGCATGGGGTAGCGCACCTGTAGTCCCAGCCTCTGGAGAGCTGAGGCAGGAGGGTCGCTTCAACCTGGGAGGCAGAGGTTGCAGTGAGCGAGATCTTCGCCACTGCATCAACCTGGCAACAGAAGCGAGACTCTGTCTCAAAACAAAAGAAAAAGAAAGCAACTCCTAGTGTGGCTGGAAACAATTTTGAGCAAGAATAACAAAAAGGAGGAGAATATTAGATTATAGTTCAAAAATGAACATCCATGATTCCATACTTATTTAAGTGATATGATTGAATAAATAAATGCTGAGGTGAGTGCTGCTGTGCCTGTAGTCCCAGCTACTTGGGAGGAGGCTGAGGTGGGAGAATGGCTTAAGCTCAAAGCGTTTGGGAGGGCTGTAATGCACCATGATCACTCCTGTGAATAGCCCTACCTCTAGCCTGGAAGACACAGTGAGATCCCTGTCTCCTAATAAATATATGAATGGTGGAGAAGGGTCAACTCTTTCTTTTTTTTTTTTTTTTTTTTTTTTTTTGAGGCGGAGTCTCGGCGCTGTCGCCCAGGCTGGAGTGCAGTGGCTGATCACCGGCCACTGCAGCTCAGCCTCCGGGTTCCACGCCATTCTCCTGCCTCAGCCTCCCTGAAGTAGCTGGGACTACAGAAACCCACCACAGCCTTGACTAATTTTTGTATCTTTAAGACGTAGAGAGCCAGGGTTTCACTTTCCCTTGGGGTCACTCGATCCTGACCTTGTGATCATAGCGCTCGGCCTCCCAAAGTGCTGGGATTACAGAGCATTGAGCCGCAGCGCCCGGCAGGGTTCAACTCTTTCTTATACAAAGAATTCCAAATAATAAATATAGAAGGAATGAGGGAAGTAGAAAATTCCCATTAAGAATACCACAGTAATAATGCAGCTGCAGACAAAATCCACTAAATGCTAAAACTAGTGGGCAAAAGCTTTAGGTGAAACACAGTTGCACATCCTTAAAGTATCACCTTCAGGCTGGGAGCAGCAGCTCACACCTGAAATCCCAACATTGAAGAAGGCTGGTGGGAGGGGGAATCACTTAGCTCAGGAGTTCAAGACCAGCCTAAGCAATAAGGTGAAACCCCATGTCAAAAAATATATTTTTTTTTATTTTTTTATCTTTATTTTGCAGGGCACAGAGTCTTGCTCTGTTGCCCAGGCTGGAGTGCAGTGATGAAATCTCAGCTCAATGCAACCTCCACCTCCTGGGTTCAGCGATTCTACTCCAGCCTCTCAAGTAGCTGGAATTACAGGCGTAAGCCACCACACCCAGCGTGGGATTTCACCATATTATTGGCCAGGCTGGTCTTGAACCTACGTGGCCTCAGAGTGATCCACCTGCCTCAGCCTTCCAAAGTGCTGGGATTACAGGCATGAGCCACTGTTAGCTCAGCCAAAATATATTATTTTTAAAAGTATAGGCCAGGCCGCGGTGGCTCATGCCTGTATTCCTAGCACTTTGGGAGGCCGAGGAGAAAGCAGATCACAAGGTCAGGGGATGAGAACATCCTGGCTAACATGAATGAAACTCACGTCTCTAAAAAAATACAAAAATTAGCCGGGCATGGTGGTGAGCCTGTAGTCTGGCAGCTACTCAGGAGGCTGAGGCAGAAAAAAAGAATGGTGTGAACCGGAGGTGGAGCTTTCAGTGAGTGAGATAAGCGCCACTGCACTCAGCCTGGGTGACAGGCGAGACTCCGTCTCAAAAAAAAAAGTATCACCTCAAAATATGTATTAGATATCTTATTCTCTCACATCCCCTCAAGAGGTAGGGGCCTAATTCCCCCTCCTCCTCTTGAAAGTGAGTTGGACTTAGAGACTTGCTTCTAATGAAGAGCAAATGGGCGCGAGAGGTGGCTGCAGCAATCCAGCACTGGGAGGCCGAGGAGGAACCAGATCAGTTGAGATCAGGAGTTCAGGACCAGCCCTGTAGCCAGCAAGAGGCGAGGGGAGCCAGTCTGAAACACAAAAGTTAGCTGAGGCGTGGTGGCACATGCCTGTAGTCCTACCTTACTTGGGAGGCTGGAGGTGAGAATTGCTTGAACCTGGGAGGTGAGGTTGCAGGAGCTAAGATCGCACTAATGCACTTCTAGCCTGGTGACAGAGCAAGACTCTGTCTAAAACCAGGCTCGGGCGCTGTGGCTCAAGCCTGTGTAATCCCAGCGGCCCTGGGAGGCCGAGACGGGCGATCACGCAGGCCAGGAGATCAACGGTCCTGGCTAACACGAAACCCCCGCCTCTACTAAAATACAAAACTAGTCATGAAGGGCGAGCCTGTAGTCCCAGCTACCGGGAGGCTGAGGCAGGAGATCATGGAACCCGGGAGGCGCGGAGCTTGCAGAGCTGAGATCCGCCACTGCACTCCAGCCTGGGCTACAGAGCCAGACTCCGCCTCAAAAAAAAAAACGGGCTGGGTGCAGTGTGGCTCACACCTGTAATCCCAGCACTTTGGGAGGCCAAGGCAGGCAGATCACAAGGTCAAGAGATCGAGACCATCCTGGCAACATGGTAAAACCATGTTCTAAGAAAAAATACAAAATTCGGCTGCGGTGGCGCGGCGCCTGTAGTCCCAGCTACTTTGGGAGGCTGAAGCAGAATCGAGCCAGGATGGTCTTGATCTCCTGACTTCTCGCGGATCCACCGGCTTGGCCTCCCAGTGGGATTGGTGGGCTTGAGCCTATTGTGCCAGGTCACTTCCAGCTAATTTTTGTTTTAGTAAAGATGGGTTTTCATACCCATGTTGCCAGGCTGTCTTGAACTCCTTACCTCAGGTGATCCACCCACCTCAGCCTCCTCCTAAAGTGTTAGGAATTACAGGCGGAGTCAATCGTGCCTGACACTGAATCAATCTTTCTTTCTTTTCTTTCTTTCTTTTCTTTCTTTCTTTCTTTTCTTTCTTTCTTTCTCTTTCTTTTTCTTTTCTTTTTTTTCTTTTTCCTTCCCTTTCTTCCCTTCCTTCTTTCCTTCCCTTCTTTTCTTTTTCTTTTTTTCTTTTTTTTTTGTTTTGAGACAGTCTCGGCTTCTTGGCCAGGCTGGAGGCAGTGGCACAATCTTGGTTCTCACTGCAACCTCCATCTCCCAGCCTGCCACTCCTCCTGTCCTTGTGCCTCCGGAAAGTGGCCAGATTACAGGCATGTGCAACCATGCCCAGCTAATTTTTGTATTTTTAGTGAGAGATGGGGTTTTACCCATGTTCGCTTATGGTAGTCTTGAACTCCTGACCTCAGGTAATCCGCCCGCCTCGGCCTCCCAAAGTGCTGGGATTATGGGCATGAGCCACTGCGCCCGGCCGGGAGCTCTTTGAGACAAACAAACAAACAAACAAAAAACTGATAAATAGTTCACTGTTATTACATCTTTTATTAAAAAAACTATTTTGTTCTACTTATCTTTCACCAAATTTGTCTGGAAACCTGCTGCATGATTTTCTGCTGTTTGTAATTATTGATTTTCTTTCTTTCTCTTTTTTTTTTTTTTGAGACAGAGTCTTACTCTGTCACCCAGGCTGGAGTGCAATGGCTTGTTCTTGGCTCACTGCAACCTCCACCTCCTGGGTTCAAGTGATTCTCCCACCTCAGCCTCCTGAGTAGTGGAGATTACAGGCACCCATCATCATGCCCGGCTAATTTTTTGTATTTTTGTAGAGACGGGGTTTCACCATGTTGGGCAGGCTGGTCTCGAACTCCTGACCCCAGGTGATCCACCTGCCTTGGCCTCCCAAAGTGCTGGGATTACAAGAGTGAGCCACTGCGCCCAGCCCAATTTTCAACCAAGATGGAATAATGGGGACGGAATTTGCCCTCCTGCCTGAAACAAACAAAAATTGAGACAAATAAAATGGAAAAACAAATCTCACGATAGTGGACATCAGATTAGCTGGGTGTGGTGGTTAATCTGGAGGCCTCAGCTATTTGGAAGGCTGAGGCGGTAGGATTGTTTGAGCCCAGGAGATCAAGGCTGCAGTGACCTGTGATTGCGCCACTGCACTCCAGCCTAGGCGAGAGTGAGACCCTGTCTCAAAAACAAAACAACAACAACAAAAAAGATATTGGACATTAGACGATGAAGGAAAGTGATCCCTGAGAGATGGGAAACAAACAAGGTAAGCATGATGGTTGCCCAGCTTACTGCCTGGAGATGGAGAGGGCCAATTCAGGATGAACCTTGAAAATATGCTAAGTGAAATTTGCCAGACATAGGACAAATATTGATTCCACTTATATGTGGTATTTAGGATAGGCAAATTACTAGAGAAAGAAAGTAGAATAGAGGTTACCAGGGCCTTGGGGATGGGGAAAATGGGGGAGTTATTGCTTAATGGGTACAAAGTTTCTGTTTGGGATGATGAAAACGTTCTGGAAATAGTGGCATTGGTTACACAACATTGTGAATGTACTTAATGCTCCTGAATTGTACACTTACAGATGGTTAAAACAGTAAATTTTATGTCAGGCACATTTTACTGCAATTTTAAAAAAAGGGTAAAGGAGAATATTACAAACAAATTTATGCCAATACTTCTCAACAAATTCCTTGCAAGACACAAAACACCAATGCCCACTCAGGAAGAAATAGATAACTTGATTTATATTAAATAAATTGAACTTGTAGTAAAACATATTCCCATGAAGGAAATTCCAGGCCCAGATGGCTTCCTTGGGGAACTGTACCATATATATATGGCAGAAATAATATGAATTCTGCACAAACTCTTCCAGAAAATTTAAGAGGAGGGGATACTTTCCAACTCATTCTATGAAACTAGCATTACTCTGATACAAAAGCACAGAAAGTCATTACAAGAAAATAAAACTATATGTAACTATCCTTCATGAGCACAGATGCGAAAGTTCTTAACATTTTAGTAAATCTTGTTTTTTGCTTTGTTTTGTTTTGTTTTGTTTTGGAGACAGAGACTCACTCTGCTGCCCAGGCTGAAGTGCAGTGGAGCGAATTTGGCTCACTGCAACCTCTGCCTCCTGGGTTCGAGCGATTATTCTGCCTCAGCCTCCCGAGTAGCTGGGATTGCAGGCACGTGCCACCGTGCCCAGCTAATTTTTGTATTTTTAGTAGAGACAGGGTTTCACCATGTTGGCCAGGCTGGTCTTGAACTCCTGACCTCAGGTGATCCACCCACCTCTACCTCCCAAAGTGCTGGGATTACAGGCATGAGTCACTGCACCCGGCCCATTTTAGTAAATCAAATCCAACAATATATACACAAAAGAAAATACATCAAGATGAATTTGAATTTATTCCAAGAATGCAAGAAAAACCATTTCAAGAGATGCAAAGAAAAGCATTTGACAATATCCACCATCCATTCCTGATTAAAAAAAAACTCTGCCGGGCGCAGTGGCTCACGCCTGTAATCCCTGCACTTTGGGAGGCCAAGGCGGGTGGATCACCTGAGGTTAGGAGTTTGAGACCAGCCTGGCCAACATGATGAAACCCCATCTCTACTAAAAATACAAAAAATTAGCTGGACGTGGTGGCGTGCACCTGTAATCCCAGCTGTTTGGGAGGCTGAGGCAGGAGGATCACTTGAACCCGGGAGGCGGAGGTTGCAGGAAGCCGAGATTGCACCACTGCACTCCAGCCTGGGCAAGAAGAGCAAAACTCTGTCTCAGAAAAACAAAAAAACAAAAAACAAAAAAAACTCTCAGAAAACTAGAAATGAAAGAAGGTAATATCTCCTTCATATGATGAAGAGCAGCTACAAATAACCTGTAGTAACGTCAAACTCAATGGCGAAAGACTGCCTTTCCTCCTAACCTAACATTACAAACAGGCCAACATGTCCTCTTTTTTTTTTGAGACGGAGTCTCACTCTGTGGCCCAGACTGGAGTGCAATGGCGCGATCTCAGCTCACTGCAACCTCTGCCTCCCAGGTTCAAGTGATTCTCCTGCCTCAGCCTCCCAAATAGCTGGGATTACAGGCGCCCGTCAGCATGCCCGACTAATTTTTGTATTTTTTTAGTAGAGACAAGGTTTCACCATGTTGGCCAGGCTGGTCTCAAACTCCTGACCTCAGGTGATCCACCCATCTCAGCCTCCCAAAGTGCTGGGATAACAGGCATGAGCCACCGTGCCCGGCTCTTTTTTTTTTTTTTATTTTTGAGACAGGGTCTGGCTCTTGGCTCACTGCAACCTCCATCTTCCGGGCTCAAGCATTCCTCCCACCTAAGTATCCTGAGTAGCTGGGACTTACAGGCGCACGCAACCATGCCTTGCTAATTTTTGTATATTTTATAGAGATGGGGTTTCACCATGTTGCCCAGGCTGGTTTCTAACTCCTGGCCTCAAGTGATCCACCTGCCTCAGCCTCCCACAGTGCTGGGATTACTGACGCGAGCCACTGTGCCCGGCTAATTGTATTTCTATCAACTAGCAACGACCCATAGGAAATTGAAACCTTAAAATAACATTTATGGGCTGGGCATGGTGGCTCACGTCTGTAATCCCAGTATTTTGGGAGGCCCAGGCAGATGGATCACTCGAGGTCAGGAGTTCAAGACCAGCCTGGCCAACATAGTGAAACCCCCCCATCTCCACTAAAAATGCAAAAATTAGGCCGGGAGTGGTGGCTCAGCCTGTAATCTAACACTTTGGGAGAGCCAAGGCGGGTGGATAACCAGAGACCTGCCAGGCCAGCATGGGTGAAACCCCATCTGCTTGAACCCGGAGGCAAGAGGTTGCAGTAAGCCAAGATGGCGTCACTGCGCCTCCAGCCAGGCAACAGAACAAAACTCCATCTCAAAAAAAAGAAAAAGAAAAAGGAAAAAAAAAGGCCAAGCGCGGTGGCTCCTGCCTGTAATCCCAGCACTTTGGGAGGCTGAGGTGGGAGATCCACAGATCAGAGTTTGAACCAGCCTAGCCAATATGGTGAAAACCCTGTCTCTACTAAAATAAAAAATAACTAGCCTGAGTATGGTGGTGTACGCCTGTAGTCCCAGCTACTCAGGAGGCAGAGGTGAAGAATCTCTTGAACCTGGGAGGCAGGAGTTGCAGTGAGCGAGTTATGCCATTGCACTCCAGCCTGGGCAGCCAGAGGGAGACTCCATCTCAAAAACAAACAAACAAACCAAAATTAGCGAGTGGGGGCATCTGCCTGTGGTCCCAGCTACTCAGGAGGCTGAGGCAGGAGAATCCCTTGAATGCGGGAGGCGGAGGCTGTAGTGAGCCGAGATGGTGCCACTGTACTCCAGCCTGGGTGAGAGAGTGAGACTCTGTCTCAAAAATAAAGAAAAAAAAAGAAAAGAAAAGAAAGAGAAAGAAAAAAATTAAATAATTCCTAAATGAATGAAGAATACCATGCTTATGAAACCAGGAGACTCTCAATATTATTAAGATACCAGTTCTCGGCCGGTAGCGGTGGCTCAAGCCGCAATCCCAGCACTTTGGGAGGCGAGGCAGGCGGGATATCCACCGGGTCAGGAGTCGAGACCATCCTGACTAACCGCAGTGAGAAACCCATCTCTACTAAAAATAAAAAGCAGCGGGCATGGTGGGCCTGTAGTCCCAGCTACTCGGGAGGCTGAGGCAGGAGAATGGAATCCAGCAGGGGCCCGGAGCTTGCAGTGAGCTGAGATCCGGCCACTGCACTCAACCTGAGCGGCAGAAGCGAGACTCCGTCTCAAAAAAAAAAAAAAAGATACCCAGTTCTCCCTGAGACTGGTCTATAGAATCAATGTAATCAGTCAAATCCCAGCGAATGTTTTTGTAGATTATTGATTCTTTTTCTTTTTTTGAGACAGTTCATTCTTGTTGCCCAGGCTGGAGGTACAATGGTGCGATCTGGACTCACATGGCCTCTGCCTCCCAGGTTCCAGCAATTCTTCTGCCTCAGCCTCCCGAGTAGCTGGGATTACAGGCATGCCACCACGCCCGGCTAATTTTGTATTTTCGGTGAGGGACTCTCTATGTTGAGCTTCGGTCTCGAACTCTGACCTCAGGTGATCTGCCTGCCTTAACTCCCAAAGTTCTGGGATTACAGTGAGAGCCACCTGGCGACAACCTGATTCTAAAAGTCATATGGAAATGTAAAATAAACAAAACAACTTTGAAAAACAAGAACAAATTGGAGGACCTGCACTTCCTGACTTCATGACTTATTATAAAGCTACAATAATCAAAATATTGTGGTATTTGTGTCAAGACAGCCAATTATATCAATGAAAGAGAATAGAAACTCCAGAAATAGACCCACCGTATATGGTCAATTGATTTTTGAAAAAAGTGCAAAGTGCAGACTGGATATTCTTTTCAACAAATAATGTTGGAACAATTGGATAGCCATGTGCCCCCCCCAACTTCTTTTTATCTTTTTCTTTTCTTTCTTTCTTTTTTTTTTTTTTTTTTTTTTTTTTTTTTTTGAGACAGGAGTCTTGCTCACCAGCATGTGGGCTGGAGTGCAGTGGTGTGTTCGGCTCGCTCCTACCTCCCGAGGTCAAGCAATTCTTGTGTGCCTCTACCTCCTGAGTGCTGGGACTGCAGTCCACGTGCCACTGCACGCCTGGCTAATTTTTGTATTTTTAGTAGAGATGGGGTTCACCATGTTGTGAGCCTGGTCTCAACATCTGGCCTCCAAGCAGTCCACCCGCCTCAGCCTCCCAAAGTGCTGGTATTACAGGATCCCGAGAATTTTAACACTCATTGCCTCATGGGAGAGGATCGACTGAGAACATCTGGGGAAAGAAGAACTGTGATGTAAACAAACTTTTTTTTTTGAGGCTGGTCTGGCTCATCACCAGGCTGGGAGTGCAGTGATCGATCTCAGCTCACTGCAACCTCCGCCTCTGGTTTCCAAGTGATTCTCCCTGCCTCTCAGCCTCGAGTAGCTGGGATTACAGGCCACCAGCTTTGCCCAGCACAACTAATTTTGTAATTTTAGTAGGAATACGGTGTTTCACTGTGGTAGCCAGGCATAGTCTTGAATTCCTGACCTCTCGTGATCTGCCCTTGTGGACTCTAAAAGTGCTGGGATTACAAGTGTGAGCCACTGCACTTACTGAGTAAACATTCTATGTTGTGATGGTGAGGCTTCTTGGTGTATTTTTTTTTTTCTCTTTTTTTTTATGAGATGGAGTCTCACTCACCCATGGCCAGGCTGGAGTGCAGTGGTAGCCGATCTTGGCTCACTGCAAGCTCTGCCCTCCTGGGTTCATGCCATTCTCCTGCCTCGGCCTCCAGTGGCTGGAGACGCAGGCAACTGCCTGCGCCCGGTTAATGTTTTGTATTTTTTTGAAGTAGAGATGGAGTTTCACCATGTTAGGCAGGATGGTCTCGATCTGACCTCTGTCGATCTGCCTCGGCCTCCCCAAGGAAGTGCTGGGATTACAGGCGTGGAAACCTGCGCCCTGCTAGGTGTATTTTTTATCAGGCTGCTGTGAATTTTTTGATTTGTGAATTTGCCACTGCATGTACATTTTACCTCAAAATGCCTGTAAACAATGGGTTGGGTATGCAGGCTCCACCTGCAATCCTGGACATTTTAGGAGGCTGAGACAGAAGACCTTGAGAGGCCAGGAGTTAAGGACCAGCAGGCAACATAGCAAGGTCCCTGTCTCTACTATATATGTGTGTGTGTGTGTATATATGTGTGTGTGTGTATATGTATGTATATACATAGTGTGTGTGTGTATGTGTGTGTGTGTGTGTATATATATATATATTTTTTTTTTTAGGTCTGACTCTTGCATTTGCCCAGGCTGAAGTGCAATAGAAGTGCTTAATCTCGGCTCCCCTGCAACCTTGCCTCCTGGCTTCAAGTGATTCTCCTGCCTCAGCCTCCCAAATAGCTGGGATTACAGGTGCCACGCCACCATGCCCAGCTAATTTTGTATTTAAGTAGAGAGCTGAGGGTTTCACCGTGGCCCAGGCTGGTCTCGGGCACTCTTGACCTCGGGTGATCTGCCCTCGGCCTCCCAAAGTGCTGGGATTACTGTGACTGCGAGCCACCGCTGATCTGCAAAAGAAAACTTTTGAGATGGAGTCACCAGCTCTGTCGCCCAGGCTGGAGTGCAGTGGCGTGATCTTAACTCACGCTCACCTCCTGGAGTTCCAAGCGTTCTCCTGCCTCAGCCTCCCAAGTAGCTGGGACTACAGGCACTGCCACCACACCCAGCTAATTTTTTGTATTTTGGCTAGAGACAGGGTTTCACCGTGTTAGCCAGGGCAGGTCTCGATCTCCTGACCTCATGATCCAGCGCCATGGCCTCCCAAAGTGCTGGGATTACAGGCATGAGCCACGGCGCCTGGCCACAAAAAAATTTTTTAATAGTGTGGTGGGCGGTGTACCTGTAGTCCCACCACAAAGAGGCTGAGGCGGGAGGCTGAGAATCAGAGTTTGAGGCTGCGGTCAGCTGTGATCACACCAGTGCACTCCAGCCTGGGTGACAAAGTGAAACCCTGTCTTAAAAAAAAAAAAAAAAGGTCTGGGGAGGCACAGGGCACTAGAATTGCTTGAACCCAGGAGGTAAGTTACAGTGAGGCTGAGATGCCACTGCCTCCACCCTGAGTGACAGAGTATGGGCTCCTGTCTCTGAAAAAAAAAAATATGAAATATTGTACTCTGGTAAGTAGATTTGCTTTTGTAGTGGTATGGGTTAGGCAATTCTGAAAATTCCTTTGTGTAATCTAGGCTTGAGGAAATAAGTAATTAGGAATAATAGGAGTTAGATTACTTACTAAAAGAGTGACAAATATGGATGGGGAAAACAAAAGTTTACCCTGAAGTGTTGAATTGGAATTGGAGGTATCAGGATGATCTCATGGTTTTATATATAGACAGAGAAAGAGAGTTATGTTATGAGGAGAACCAGTGTGTGTGTCTGTGTGTGTGTCCCACGTCTGTTCACTGAGAGGGCCTAAAAACAGGTATGTCTCTAGCAATGAGCAATAAACACATCTAGGGTACAGATTTGGTTTCATTTTCATTTTTCTATTTTTCTTTTCTTTGTTTCTTTTTTTTTTTTCTTTTGAGATGACGTCTCCCTCTGTTACCCAGGCTGGAGTGCGGTGGTGTGATCTCAGCTCTCTGCAACGTCTGTCCCCCAGATTCAAGCAATTCTTGTGCCTCAGCCTCCTGAGCAGCTGGGACTACAGGCGCGCGCCACCAAGCCCGACTAATTTTTGTATTTTTAGTAGAGAGAGGGTTTCACCATGTTGCCCTGGCTGGTCTCAAACTCCTGGTCTCAAGTGATCCACCCACTTCGGCCTCCCAAAGTGTTGGGATTACAGCCATGAGCCACCGCACCCAGCCAGTTTTTCCATTTTAAATTTTGTCTTGAAATAATTTCGGATTAATAGAATAGCTGAAGCTGGCCCAGTGGCTCATGCCTGTAATCCTAGCACTTTGGGAGGCTGAGGCAGGCTGATTGCTTGAGCTCAGGGGTTCGAGACCAGCCTGGGCAACATGGCAAAAACCCATCTCTACAAAACATACAAAAATTAGTTGGGCGTGGTGGTAGATGCCTGTGGTCCCAGCTACTCAGAAGGCTGAGGTGGGAGGATCACTGAGCCCGTGAAGGTCGAGGCTGTAGTGAGCCGTGGTTCGTGCTTACTGCACTCTAGCCTGGGAGACAGAGTCGAGACCAAAAAAAAAAAAAAAAAAAAGGCTGAAAGGCTGGACGCGGTGGCTCATGCCTGTCATCCCAGCACTTGGGAGACCAAGGCAGGTGGATCACCTGAGGTCGGAGTTCACTCCACTCAGCCCAAGCAACATGGCAAACCTCATCTCTACTAAAATAAAAAATAAAATAAAAAAAATAGCCGGGCTTGGTGGCAGGACCTATAATTCCAACTACTAGGGAGGTTGAGGCAGGAGAATCACTTGAACCTGGGAGGTGTAGGTTGCAGTGAGCAGAGATCACGCTATTTCACTCCATCCTGGGCTACAAGAGCAAACTCCATCCAAAAAAAAAAAAAATTAGCCAGGCGTGGTGGCTCATGTCTGTAATCCCGCCACTTGGGAGGCTGGAGGAGAATCCCCCGCTGAACCGGGAGGTGGAGGGCTGCAGTGAGAAGAGATTGCACCATTAAGCCCTGTTCGGGCAACGAGAGCCAAACTCTTTCAAAAAATAAATAAATTAATTAAAAGGCTGGGCACAGTGGATCATGCTTAATTCGAGCACTTTCAGGCTGAGGCAGATAGATCACCTGAGTGTCAGAGTTTGAGATCAGCCTGACCAACATGGTGACAAATCTTCATTTCTACTAAAAATACAAAAATTAGCCACAGGGCATGATGGCGCATGCCTGTAATCCCAGCTATTTGGGAGGCTGAGGCAGGAGACTAAGCTGTCCCCGAGGCAGAGGTGGTGACAAGATCTCGCCCACTGTACTCCGCAGACCGGGCAACAAGCATAAAAACTCTGTCTCAAAAAAAAAAAAAAAAAAAAAAAAAAGTTGGGTCACGTCTCAGTGGCCTGACCTGTAATCCCAGCACCTTGGGAGTAGCCAAGGTAGGCAGATCTGGAGGTCAAGAGTTTGAGACTATGCCTGGTTAACATGATGAAACCCATTCCCCATTTAAAATGCATTACTCAGTTCGAGTGGTGAAAGACGTTAATGCCAGCTACTCGAGACTCTGATGAAGCAGAATTGTTTGCACCTGAGAGGCGGAGGTTCCAGTGAGTTGCACCAGACTCCAGCCTGGCTTATTAGAGCCAGCAGCACTTTGTTCAAAAAAGAAAAGAAAGAAAGACACAGGTGGGATCCAGGAAATTCATGCACAGGCTGCTGCTTCTTTTTTTTTTTTTTTTTGAGACAGAGTCTCCCTAGTCGCCCAGGCTGGAGTGCAGTGGCTGATTTCGCCTCACTGCAAGCCCCATTCTGGTTCTCGCCATTCTTCTGTTCTCTGCCCGTCGAGTAGCTGGGACTACAGGGCCCACCACTACGCCTTCTGGTTGACTTTTTTGCATTTTAGTAGATACGGGTTTCACCATGTTGGCCTGATGGTTCTCGATCTCCTGACCTCGATCCACCCTGCCTGCCTCCCAAAGTGCTGGGATTACAGGCGTGAGCCACCACGCCCGGCCCCACGCACAGGCTTCTGTATGCTCTGTACCTCCCTTGAGCAAGAGGCTGAAATCTGGAGGACGAGGCAGAAGCTTCCAAGAGTCTCCCTGTGGAGTCATACAAGACTGACTTAATTTCTCCAGCAATGAGTTGTGACAACACGTGCAAAGTGTTTTCTACTGGGAAAGCTCATTAGAGACTCAGTGCCCAAAGTTTTTTAGTGGGGACTGGTCACATAGGTACTCTCTACCTAGCACATATCAGAATCCTAGACTCTGAGGGAATGCAGGTGTTCCACATAAACCACATTGTTTCTACAAACAGTTTAGGCACAATGAACCACTCCTGTTTTTTGTTTTTTGAGAGAGTCTCGCTCTGCCACCCAGGCTGGAGTACAGTGGCACAGTCTTTGCGCACTGCAACCTCCGCCTCCCAGGTTCAAGCAATTCTTCTGCCTCAGCCTCCTGAATAGCTGGGATTACAGGACACCACTACGATGCCCAGCTAATTTTCGTATTTTTAGTAGAAATGGGGTTTCACCATGTTGGTCAGGCTGGTCTCGAACCCCTGACCTCAAGTGATCCACCCGCCTCGGCCTCCCAAAGTGCTGGGATTACAGGCGTGAGCCACCACGCCCAGTCACAATGAACCACTCATATCAGTGTAGCGAACTGTTTACTAGCCAAATTTCCAGATGCTAGTCAAGGGCTAACCTTGCAATCAGATCTTTCTAAGGATAATAGTCTCAGTCTCTTCTGTACAAAGACATTTAAGAGAAAGTCATTCTCCAAAGACATTTAAGAGAAAGTCATTCTCTTTTTTTTTTTTTTTTGAGTCAAAGTCTTGCTCTGCCACCCAGGCTGGAATGCAGTGTCGCGATCTTGGCTCGCTGCAACCTCCGCCTCCTGGGTTCATGCAATTCTCCTGCCTCAGCCTACCAAGTAGCTGGGATTACAGGCACCTGCCACTACACCCAGCTAATTTTTGTATTTTTGGTAGAGACAGGTTTCGCCATGTTGGCCAGGCTGGTCTCAAACTCCTGACTGCAAGTGATCTTTGTTTTTTATGACGTTGATGTCTTGATGAGTTCTTTAGTTGGGGTTTGACTAATAGCTTCTCATGATTCGATTCAGGTTATGAATTTTTGGCAGAAATACCACAGAAGTGATTTGTGTCTTTCTCAGTGCATTACATGGGAAAGTACATAATACCAATTTGTCCCTGTCCTGGTGATGTAAAGATGACTTGGTTAAGGTAGTGTTCTCCATTCTGAAGTTACCCTAATCCTTGTTATAATTAAAAAGTAAGCCTGGGCAACATAGTGAGATCTTGTCTCTACAAAAAATTTAAAAATTAGCCCTCTGGGCCTGGTGTGGTGGCTCACGCCTGTAATTCCAGCACTTTGGGAGGCCGAGGCGGGCCGATCACCTGAGGTCAGGTGAGGGGTTCAAGATCAGCCTGACAAACATGGTGAAACCCTGTCTCTACTCAAAATAAAAAAAATTAGCTGGGTGTGGTGGCAGGCGCCTGTAATCCCAGCTACTCAGGAGGTTGAGGCAGGAGAATCGCTTGAACCCAGCACACCCGCCACCATGCCCGCCTAATTTTTTTTTGTAAGAGACGGGGTTTCACTGTGTTAGCCAGGACGGTCTCAATCTCCTGACCTCGTGATCCGCCCGCCTTGGCCTCCCAAAGTGCTGGGATTACAGGCGTGAGCCACCGCGCCCGGCCCAAATAGTTATTTGCTAATTCCATCATTCCTTGTACATTTATTAGTTGGCATTCCTCTGTGAGGAAGAGTTTTCCCTTTGCCTCCATTTATTTATTTAGATCACTTTGGACTCCTGGATTCTTTTTTAATTCAAATTCTTTCAATGTATGGTAAAACAAGATGTTCCAGGCTTTCCTTGTCCCAGCCCTGCAATCAGCTATTTCTCTAAGGGGCTGTGGTTCCTGTTAGTGGAAAATGGTAATTAAGCAAGAGAAATCAATTACAGCCAGTGTGACTGATTGGAAAACAATAAAGAAAGATATCCCTATTTTCAGATGATATGATTTTGTACCTGGTAAACCCTAGAGAATGAATGATAAAATACTCTAACAATAAAATTATTCAGTAAAATGGAAGGATATAAAATTAACGTAGAGAAATCAATGGCTTTTGTATATATCAACAATAACCAGTGAGAGGATATAAAGACGCATAGTGGCTCACACGTGTAGTCCCAGCTACTTGGGAAGTTGAAGTGGGAGGATCACTTGAGCCCAGGAGTTCACAGCTGTAGTGTGCGACGATCACGCCTATAAATAGCCACTGCAGTCCAGCTGGGGCAACATAGTGAGATCCCGTCTCTACCAAAAAAAAAAAAAAAAAGAGAGAGAGAGATAATGATAAAGGAAACCTCATTTACAATAGCATCAAAGGAAATAATGAGGAAGAAATCTAACAAGAAATGTGAAAAAAAATCTGTGTGTGGAACACTTTAAAATGCATCTGTCAAAACCCATTCATCTTTATGGTACAAAAAAAGTTTGTTAATGTATGCAAAATTAAAAAAAAAAAAAGCAACCAGGAGGTCAGGGGATCCAGTATGGAATGGAGACTGTGACAACATAATTTATATATTGCAAATGTAGGCAAGGGCCAGGCATGGTGGCTCATGCCTGTAATCCCAGCACTTTGGGAGGCCGAGGTGGGCAGATCCCTTGCGGCCAGGAGTTTGAGACCAACCTGGCCAACATGGTGAAACCTGTATCTACCAAAAATGCAAAAATTAGACGGGTACAAAGGCCAAAAGCCCATAATCCCAAAATCTTGGGAGGCTGAGGTAGGAGAATCGCTAGGAACCTGAGTGGAGGGCAAGGGAGCCAAGATCGGGCCACTGAATCCTCCAGAGCTTGCAGACTGCCTCAACACACACACACACACAGTAGGCCTGGTGTGGTGCCTCATGCCTGAAATCCTAGCACTTTGGAAGGCAGATAGATGTGGCTGGGTCACTTGAGCTCAGGAGTTTGAGACCAGCCTGGGCAACGTAGTAAGACTTGGTTTCTACAAAAAATTTTTTAAAAAATTAGCTGGGTATAGTAGCCTGTCCCTGTAGTCTCAGCTACTCAGGAGGCTGAGGTAGGCAGATTAGTTGACCCCAGAAGGTCGAGGCTGAAGTGAGCTGAGATTGCACCACTGCACTCCAGTCTGGATGACAGAGGGAGACCCTGTCTCAAAAAAAAAAAAAAAAAAAAAAAGAAAAGAAAAAGGCCGTGCATGGTCTTAGCTCACGTCTTTAATCCCAGTACTTTGGGAGGCCGAGGCGGGTGGATCACCTGAGGTCAGGAGTTCGAGACCAGGCTGGCCAACGTGGTGAAACCCCGTTTCTACTAAAAATACAAACATGGTGGTGAGTGCCTGTAATCCCAACTACTCGGGAGGCTGAGGCAGGAGAATCGCTTGAACCTGGGACGCAGAGGTTGCGGTGAGCCAAGATTGTGCCATTGCACTCCAGCCTGGGCGATGAGCAAAACTCCGTCCACCCTGGCCCAAAAATGTTGTTAATATTCCTAATATACAAAGAGGCTGGGTGCGGTTGCACACACCTATAACCCTGGCACTTTGAGAGGTGGAGGCGGGAGGATAACTTGAGGTCAGGAGTTTGAGTTCGAGACCAACCTGGCCAACATGGTGAAACCCCGTCTCTACTAAAAATACAAGAATTAGCTGGTGGGTGCCTGTAATCCCAACTACTTGGGAGGCTGAGGCAGGAGAATCTCTTGAACCCGGGAGGCAGAGATTGCAGTGAGCCGAGATTGCACCACTGCACTCCAACCTATGTGACAGAGGGAGACTCCGTCTCAAAAGAAAAATAATAATTAAATTTTAAAAATAAAATAAGAACAGATATTAAAATGGTTCTTGGTGGCATATGCCTGTAGTCCCAGCTACTTGGGGGGTTGAGGTGGGAGAATTGCTCGAGCCCAGGAAGTCAAGGCAGCAGTGAGCCCTGATTGTGCCACTACACTCCCACGTGGGCGATAGAGCAAGACCCTTAAAATAAAATAAAATAAAATAAAATAAAATAAGTTCGGGCGCAGTGGCTCATGCCTGTAATCCCAGCACTTTGGGAGGCCGAGGCGGGTGGATCGCCTGAGGTCAGGAGTTCAAGACCAGCCTGACCAACGTGGTAAAACCCTGTCTCTACCAAAAATACAAAAATTAGTCGGGCATGGTGGCAGGCACCTGTAATCCCAGCTACTCGGGAGGCTGAAGTAGGAGAATTGCTTGAACCTGGGAGGCGGAGGGTGCAGTGAGTTGAGATCGCACCAATGCACTCCAGCCTAGGCAACAAGAGCGAAACTTCGTCTCAAAAAAATAAATAAATAAAAATAAAAAATAAAATAAAATGAACCTTAAACATATGACAAGGTGGTGAATCTCACTCATAATAAGAGAAACACAAAACGACACTTAAGAGAATGGATAAACAAATTGTGGTATAGTCATACTATGAATTTTGTTTTGTTTTGTTTTTGAGACAGAGTTTTCCCCTCTATCGCTAAGGCTGGAGTGCAGTGGCACGATCTCGGCTCACTGCACCCTCCACCTCCCGGGTTCAAGAGATTCTCATGCCTCAGCCTCCTGAGTAGCTGGGATTACAGGTGTGTACCACCACTCCTGGCTAATTTTTGTATTTTTAGTAGAGACGTGGTTTCACCATGCTGGCCGGGCTGGTCTTGAACTCCTGACCTCAGGTGATCCACCTGCCTCAGCCTCCAAAAGTGCTGGGATTACAGGCGTTAGCCACCGAGCCCGCCCGGCCCATACTATGGAATTTTACTCATCAATAAAAAGAAAAAAAAAAATGCTTATACACAAAACAACTTGGATGAATCTCAAAAGGATTATGGTGAGTGAAAGAAGCCTGACAGAAAAGGATACATCCTGTCTCATTGTATTTGCATGAAACTCTGCAAGAGAAATGTAATCCAGTAACAGAAAGCCAATCATTGGTTACCTGGGGTAGGGGGTGGGGTTTGGGATAGGGTACAAAGGAATCAATGTTCCCTATCTTGCTTGTGATGGTGGTTACAAGGTTATATACATTAGACAAAGCTCACTAAATTGTACCCTTAAAATGGGTGCGTCTATATATATAGACAGATCAATCTTTCAATAAAGTTAATTAAATCAAGAAAGGAAACAAAGAGTCCTTGTTGGAAATACTTTTCTTTTTCTTTATTTCTTTCTTTTTTTTTTCTTGGAGACAGAGTGTCGCTCTATCCCCCAGGCTGGAGTGTAGTGGTGCGATCTCGGCTCACCGCAACCTCCGCCTGGCGGGTTCAAGCGATTCTCGTGCCTCAGCCTTCTGAGTAGCTGGGATTACAAGCGCCCACCACCACTCCCGGCCAATTTTTGTATTTTTAGTAGAGACGGGGTTTCGCCATGTTGGCCAGGTTGGTCTCCAACACCTGACCTCAAGTGAACCGCCCGCCTAGGCTTCCAAAGTGTTGGGATTACAGGTGTGAGCCACCGCGCCCGGCCCTGGCTGGAAATATTTTTCCTACAAGGGAAATCATTAACTTCTATGAAATAAGAAGAAGGCTGGGCGCCGTGGCTCACGCCTGTAATCCCAGCACTTTGGGAGGCCGAGGCGGGCAGATCCCCTGAGGTCGGGCGTTCGAGACCAGCCCGACCAATATGGAGAAACCCCATCTCTACTAAAAAAAAAATAATAATAATAAAATACAAAATTAGCTGGGCGTAGTGGCGGGCGCCTGTAATCCCAGCTACTCGGGAGGCTGAGGCAGGAGAATCGCTTGAACCCGCCAGGCGGAGGTTGCGGTGATGGGAGATCGTGCCATTGCACTCCAGCCTGGGCAACAAGAGTGAAACTCCGTCTCAAAAAAAAAGAAAAAAAGAAAAAGAAAAGAAGAAGAAAAAAACTACACTGAGATACCATTTCTTACTCTCAGATCGGTGAGGGTTATAGTGCATTCTAATACTTAATTGAATGAGCCCGGTGTTTCACCACCCTGGTTTGTTTTTGTTTTCTTTTAATGTGGCTTTTTCGTTTGATTCACCGTCACTCTTTCCACTCCGCTATTTTTAATTTATTGGTGGCTAAGTCCTTTACCTAACGTGACGTGCAGCATCATGATAACAAAATCAGTGTCCAACCTTAAAAAAAAAAAAAAAAAAAAAAAAAAGGCCAAAGGCTTTACAAGAGGTGGGATTCCCCTTTGGGGTCTCCCGAAGGGGGGCGGGAACAAGACCAGAGCGAAGCTTCCGCTTTCATTTCTATGGTTATTAAGTTACCCTTTCTCATTAAAGGAGTATCGCGGAAGGGTGATTTTCTGTCGGCAAAGACTTCCCTAACGACGAGTCCACCCATGAAACGGGGATGTAATAATGTCGTATCACAATGGGTGGCCTAAAAGAGCGCAAAAGCCAATCAGATGACTTACATTCTAGTAGAACGTTATATTATAGTTCACCTGACCAGTCAGTTTCGATCTCTTCTCTGCGTCTCCAAAATGCTGCCCTCCGGAATTAGGTTCTACCCCCTCCATTCCTGGCCAGTGGTTTGGTCCGACCTTAATACTGACAGGAGGCGCGAGCTGCGTCTGCGCAGAAAGCTGGCGGGGGGGTGGGGGGAGGAACATGGCGCAAGCTCTGTCTGAGGAGGAGTTTCAGCGGATGCAGGTGCCACTCGCGGTGGGAAAGACCACCCGGCTAGGCGACCGGGGGCGGGGTAGAGAGAGGTCGTGCCATCAGCTCTGAGAAGGGGTTGGTTGGGATGGACCCTGAGTTTATGGGGTGGGTCTGGAGAAGGGAAACTGAGGCTCGGAGTGGTGAGATTATTGGATTCCGAGATACTCTGCGGCTTTGAAGGTTGGACTCTGTTAGCATTGTGGGCGGGGGAGAGCGCCCTTAAGTAGGCGGTACCTTACTCAGACCTGGAGGGGACGAGACTTTTGGGCCCGTGCAGGGGACACCATCGGCGGGTGATGATAATGGGCTTTGAGGGAAGGAGATCCTGAGAAGGCGAAACCATTTTGTCTGGAGAGGAAGGAAGCGGGTGTTGGGTGGTTTGCGTCATGGTGGTAGGAGCCCTTGAGAGGGCAGAACCATTAGCGGGTGGGAGGTGGTAAGTTTTGGGGAGATACCACTGTGCCCGGGGATTGGGGAAAGACCCCAGATGTTGTCATTGTTCCTGGGAGGTGGAGATCTGTGCCATTGGTAGTTGGTAGTGCATCCTAAGAGGGGGCGGCACTGGGGTGAAGAAGGCCATGAATGGGTAATAACATTAATCCCATTAATTGGGGGGAGGACCAGAAGAGGTAAACGAGTGATACCTTGGACTACAAGGAGGGAAGATCACTGGGCTTTGGGGAGGCACTCCCACTTGATTCTTTTGGGGGGACTCTGAGATGCAATGAAAGGCCATAGCATTGCACTATGAATGGGCCCTTGTTGAGAGGGTTCCTCACTGGGGGGCTCTGAACAGGGTCCAGCATGGGAAGGGGAGGAACTCTGAGGGAGGACAGGTAATCCAATTGGTCCTTGAATGAGGGAAACCAACTGTCCCTGTGTGAGGGACACTGAGAATGGAAGGGCGAGTTGATTAACCCATGAATGGGGAAGGCCACTGTCATCTGAAGGGGATTCTAAGTGAGTAAGAGTCATCCAACTGGCCTACCCAAGGCCTTGTAGAGGCTTACCCTGAAGGGCGTAGGGCCATTCCCATTGGATCATGACTGGGGAGATCTTGGGAGTGGGAATACCCTTGAATGAGGAACACTGATCCCACTGGGCCATGAATGAGAGAGAACTACTGGGCTTTGTTGGGGGGCAAGTCTCAGGGGGTACAAAGGGTATTCCAATTGGACCAGGACTTGGAGAGACAGATCACTGGGTCCTGGGGAGGACAGGAGCAGGAAAGATTCTGTGAAGGCCAAGCCCTCTCACTTTGAGCAGACTACCAGAGAATAGCAAGTGGAGGCTGGTGGCGTGGGAGGGAGGGAAAAGTCCTGGTGTGGGAAGGAACCGGCCTTGCTGGGTAGAACCAGCCTCAGGGTTCTACAGGGCTGGTAGGGAGGAGGATGCTTAATTCTTTTTTTTTTTTTTTTTTTTTGAGACAGAGTCTGTCTCTGTTACCCAGGCTGGAGTGTGCAGTGGCACGATCTCAGCTCACTGCGACCTCCACCTCCTGGGTTCAAGCAATTCTCCTATCTCAGCTTCCCTAGTAGCTGGAATTACAGGTGCGTACCACCATGACCAGCTGATTTTTGTATTTTTAGTAGAGATGAGGTTTCACCATGTTGGCCAGGCTGGTCTTGAACTCCTGACCTCAAGTGATCTGCCCACCTCAGCCTCTGAAAGTGTTTGGATTACAGGTGTGAGCCACTGCGCCTGGCACTTTCCCTTAATTCTTTTTTTTTTTTTTTTTTTTTGAGACGGGTTTTTTCCCTGTTGCCCAGGCTGGAGTGCAGTGGCCGGATCTCAGCTCACTGCAAGCTCCGCCTCCCGGGTTCACACCATTCTCCTGCCTCTGCCTCCCGAGTAGCTGGGACTACAGGCGCCCACCACCTCGCCCAGCTAGCTTTTTGTATTTTTTTAGTAGAGACGGGGTTTCACCGTGTTAGTCAGGATGGTCTCGATCTCCTGACCTCGGGATCCGCCCATCTCGGCCTCCCAAAGTGCTGGGATTACAGGCTTGAGCCACCGCGCCCGGCCTCCCTTAATTCTTTTTTTTTGAGACAGAGTCTCACTGTGTCACCCAAGTTGGAGTGCAGTGGTGCAATCTCGGCTCACTGCAACCTCTGCCTCCCCAGTTCAAGCGATTCTCCTGCCTCACCCTCCCGAGTAGCTGGGACTACAGGTGTGCACCACCACACCCGGCTAATTTTTTATATTTTTAGTAGAGATGGGGTTTCACCATATTGGCCAGGCTGGTTTTGAACTCATTACCTCGTGATCCACCCGCCTTGACCTCCCAAAGTGCTGGGATTACAGGTGTGAGCCACTGCACCTGGCCCTCCCTTAATTATTGAAGGCGGCCTGGATGTATTTTGAGAGACTTGGAGGTGGGGGGACCCTGGAAAGCCCCCTGACTCAGTGAAAGTTGGGCAGAATACTTGACCCTCTTCCCTTAGGAAAGAGGGAGGAAGACAGGCCCCTACTCCCTGCTTTCAGGGGCCCCCAGGTCTGGTCAGAAAGATGGACAACACCCCTGACAGTGTGTGTTCAGTGTGTGGAGAGGTCAGCCAGGATGAGGAGGAGGAACTTTATCCTGTGGGCATGGAGAGCCAGGGAACTCACACAAGCAAGACCCTGACTGGGGCAGTGCTCTAGGGTGGCCTGAGTGCAGCATGGATTATAGTGTGAGATGGAGGGGTGAGGCTGGCTGGGGTTATTAGTGGAGCTGGAAAAGGTGAGCCAGGGTCTGAGGGCCTGGAAGCTCACTTTAGGTGTAGCACATACAGGTCTTAAGGAGTAGCTACAGAGGAACATGGAGGGCATAAGGTCTGTGGGGCTTAGGGGCTTGGTTCCCTCATGGTAGGCGTAGGGCCACTTTCCTGACCAAGTCTTTTCCCTTCCTGCCTCCCCCAAAGGCTCAGCTCCTGGAACTCCGGACAAACAACTACCAGCTTTCAGATGAACTACGCAAGAATGGTGTTGGTGAGCCAAGAGGGCCTTATTAGATGGGGGTGGCTTTGAGGCATGATGTCTGAGGTTTTCCCTCAGAGGCCTGGCAGGAAGGCCTTTCAGTTTCTTGCCACCTACTGAGGCTGAGTTTCCCTGCTTTCCTGACACCAGAACTCACCAGTCTTCGACAGAAGGTCGCCTACTTGGATAAGGAGTTCAGCAAAGCTCAGAAGGTACCTCCCTCCACCCATCCATCCACCTACCCATCCACCTACCCATCCACCCTTGCCTCTACCTATCTGACTCATTCATCCCTCCAGTGAGCACCTACAGTGAACCAGACTGAATGTTGCATGCTGTTTTCATGTAGTCATTTAAAAGATTCTCATGGAATTCTCTTTAGTTGGCTAATTTTACCTAATCCTGCTTAATTTATTGATTAATTTTAATTTACTTTTAATTCATTTCTAATTTCAGTTACTCATTCTCATTCACTGACTTTTAATTAAATATTCAAATCTATCAGTAAATCTACCTTGAATCTGCCTCCCATCCTCCACTCACACTCCTGCCTTGTGCTCCTACTTCCCATCTCTGTCCTGGTCCAGTTGGGAAAATGAGAGCAAACCCACCTCTCAGATCCTCTAAAGATGAGATAGAATATAACCTAATGTGGCCCCTCAAGACATTCAAGGTTCTCCTTTGTCACTGCTCTGTCCCCATATCTAGCCATACCTAGCACAATGTTGATACATAATATGTGCTCAATAAATATTTGTTGGATGAATGAATACAGTATGCAGAAAATCCGGCAGTCAGGAAGTTGCACTGCTCTTTGGTAGGATGCTGATTCCCCTAAGCTGGCAATGCTCTTGGCTGCCCAGCAGGGGAGCGACAGTTTCCACACTGGGAGGGACAACAGAGACATGTATGGACAGATGTAGCAATGAAGGCACAATTTCTGAGCCTGGAGATCCAGCCCGTAAATGGTTAAATACCAGGGCACCTCCCTACCTCCCCTACTCCCCACCAGCCTCCAGAGTTTCCAAGAAAGGATGATTTGTGTGTGCTGGGGCCCCAGGGCAAGATTTGCATTCATTCACTCACTCACGCCTTTGGGCTCCAAATTGTCACACATGTTCTGTGGTTGAAGATGCTCCCATCCCGCAACCCCCATCATCATTGTCCTCCCAAAATGCTTGGCACAGTTGTCTCCATATCCTAGTAAGGCAGTCCATCTCTGTTCACTTTAGCTCTCTTCCCACCCACCCCCACTTTAGGCACTGAGCAAGAGCAAGAAAGCTCAGGTAAGGGGATCTCTTGTGGGTGAGTGTGACTGGGAGACTGTCTTGGTGGGCTATTTCTGTATGCTGAGATTTCCTTGTACTGGCCTTTCTTTCTCTGTGTGCCCTTATGTCTGCTACTACCTCACTGCCATGTGTTGGTGTATCTGTCCTTGTTTCCCTATTTGTCTGTAACTCTGTGTCTCTTTCCTTCTCTCTCTTTCTATCCTCTTCCCTGAGTCTCTTTCTGTCTCTGTCTCTGTCTTCCTGTTCCTGTCTCTTTGACTCATTTCTCTTCCCAATCTTCTCTTTGTCTCTCCCCCTCTTGTTCCTGTCTCTGTGATTTCTCTTTTTTTCTGCTTTCTCTCTCTGACTCTTTGTTTCTTCCCCACCTTTCCTCTCTCTTCCTAACTCGTTTCTTTTCCTGACCCTTCCTTCTCTTCTCCCTGTTCTGTTCTCTCCCTGTTGATTTCTGTTTGTTCCTCTCTCCATCTTTTTCACTCTCTCCCTCCCAATCCCTCTCCCCTTTTCTATCTCTCCCCCTTTCCCCATCTCTACCTCCTCTCTCCCCCATCATTATCTTCCTGTCTTTTCTTCTGCTGTCTTCCTCCCTGTATTCCCTTCTCTCTACCTTCCCATGTCTTTATCTCCCTTTCCCTGTCTCTCATTTTATCCCTCCCTATGTCTCTTTCTCCTGTATCACCTCATTCTCTGTACCCTATGTCTTCTCCCACCCATGTCATTTTCTCCCTCTCTCTGTTTCTTTGCCCTACCTCCCTATCCTTCCTGCCCTTGCTGGAGTCCTGGCCCTTGTCTGCCACTGCAGGAAGTCGAGGTATTGCTGAGTGAAAATGAGATGCTGCAGGCAAAGCTGCACAGCCAGGAGGAGGACTTCCGTTTGCAGAACAGCACGCTAATGGCCGAGTTCAGCAAGGTGCTGGTGCCTGGGATAGTCAAAGGGGAAATGAGGGGTAGGGGCCATCTGAGCTGAAACCTAACAGCAGCAGAGAGTATTGGATAGGGTCTGGCCCTGGAGCACTGTCCGTGGTGCTGAAACAGGTCCTGGATTGCTGCTGGGGGGCAGTAATTTGACAGATGGGGCCACTAACTCTGCTGGGATTAGAAAGCTTTGAGCCCTGAGGTCAGCTGGTTCCTGGCCAAGTCACTCCTTTTATTTGAGCTTCAAGTCTCCATGTGTATAATGTTGGGTTGATGCTATGGTGCTCCAAGGTATTGGGGGGTTTTAGGCAGAGTTCTTATGCTTAATATAGGATGGAAAAGTGTTTGGGCTTCTTCCCTTTTCTTTCTTCTCTTCATCTGACATGAGCCTGGGGTTCTACCTCTTCCAGATAATTCATCCTGGAGCTACTAATTCTATCTCTCCATTGATTTTAGTGTCCTGTCTGTTTCTAAATCTACTGGGCAGTTGGAGACATTGTCTTTTGTTCCCTCATCTATCTTCTGTATCCACAGTTAATAATTGTCTATGTTTTTAGTGTGTTTTAAGGAAAAAAGTCTCATGGCAGCAAATTTTTTTGAGATGGTGTTTCACTCTTGTTGTCCAGGCTGGAGTGCAATGGCGAGGTCTCAGCTCACTGCAACCTTTGCCTCCTGGGTTCAAGCAATTCTCCTGCCTCAGCCTCCTGAGTAGCTGGGATTACAGGCATACGCCACCATGCCTGGCTAATTTTGTATTTTTAGTAGAGATGGGGTTTCTCCATGTTGGTCAGGCTGGTCTTGAACCCCCAACCTCAAGTGATCCACCCACCTTGGCCTCCCAAAGTGCTGGGATTAAAGGCATGAGCCACCGTGCCTGGCCCAAAAATGGTATTTCTAAGGCTCCATCTGAGAATATAGTGCCTGTGACCTTAAAAAAACAAAACTGAAAATAACCTTTAAGCAGATACAATACCAGGAGAGGCAGTTGAGCAAGTAGTAGTTACCAGCAGGGACTCTGTAACCAGAAGGCCTAGATTAAAATCTTGGCTCTACCTTTTACTAACTGTAACCTTGAGGAAGTTACTTAACTTGCCTGGTTCTTGGTTCCCAAATGTTTAAAATGGAAGTCATGATAATAACAGTACCTGCCTCCTCACAGGGCTTTTGTGAGGATTAAATGAATAAATGTATGTAAATCACTTAGAACAGAGCCTTGCACATAGTATCAGCTATGGAAGCATTAGCTATAATATTATCCTTCTATTAACTCATCTTCCCTCTAAAATATTTGACTTTTTAACAGTTTTGTGGCCGGGCACGGTGGCTCACGCCTGTAATCCCAGCACTTTGGGAGGCCAAGGCGGGCGGATCATGAGGTCAGGAGATTGAGACCATCCTGGCTAACATGGTAAAACCCCGTCTCTACTAAAATACAAAAAATTAGCTGGGTGTGGTGGCGTGCGCCTGTAGTCCCAGCGACTCAGGAAGCTGAGGCAGGAGAATCGCTTGAACGCGGGAGGTGGAGGTTGTAGTGAGCCAAGATTGCACCACTGCACTCCAGCCTGGGCAACAGAGCAAGACTCTGTCTCAATATAAAAAAAAAAAAAAGTTTTATATCTACCCTGTGGCCCTGCTTTGCCTTAGTCTCTACCACCTCTCATCTGCTGTTTCTACAGCCGCCTCCCTGGTGTCTTCACTTCTAGTTTCTTCTACTTAGTTCACACCACAGAGGCTGTTCTGACCTGCAGATCTTACAACATCACTCCTTTACATAATACATTCCAGTGCCCCCGGTCCTGTCCCTAGTTCAGAGCCCCTGGTATTCACATAACTGCTGGCTTCACCGACTGACTCCTCACTGCTTCCTGCCTCCAGCCTCCATGGTATCATGATTCTTGCAGAGTGAGGCAAGGGCAGACATTCTTCCATAAATCCAGCTTGTTTCCCGGCATCTGCCCTGGTCCAGCACTGGGCCAGTTGCAGAGACTTCCTGCATAGTCCCTTTCCTCCTCCAATTCCTCCCAGGAACTGGAAGTGCTCACAGAGAGAGCTACGTTAAACCTGCCACTACCCCTTATTCACCAAGACGTTTCAGCTCAATTGTTCCTTCAACAAATAGTTACTGAGTACCCACCACATGCTCTATGTTCTGGAAATACAGTTGTAAGCAGCACAGAATGATCTTCACTCTTAGCTTACATTCTCGGGGTGGGGATGGGAGAAAGATGATAACAGTAAACAAATAATGCTAGTAGTGATAGCTGACATTTATATGGTGCTTACTTTGTGCCAAGTCCTGTTTGAAGTACTCTACATTATTCACTCATTTAATCTTTGAAATAAGCCTATGAGATATTAGTATCCCTATTTGACAGATGAGGAAAACTGAGTTCCAGGGAGATTAAGTAATTTGTCACACAGCTAGTAAAAGGCAGAGTAGAAATTCACATTCAAGCAGTCTGGTTTCAGAATCTGTGCTTGTTACAAAAGAAAATTGTGATTAGTACTAGGTAAGAAAGAAATGAACAGTACTGTGACAGAGAGTACTGGAATTTTCTCTGTTGAGGGATACCACTTTAAAGGTGACATCTGAGCAGAGCACTGAAGGATGCAAAGAAGCCAGTTATGTGAATAACTGGATGAAAGGATTAGTGTTCTGGGTAGAAAATATTGCAGGCAGGCTCGGTGCGGTGGCTCACGCCTGTAATCCCAGCACTTTGGGAGGCCGAGGTGGGTGGATCACCTGAGGTCAGGAGTTCGAGACCAGCCTGGCCAACATGGCAAAACCCCATCTCTACTAAGAATACAAAAATTAGCCAGGCATGGTGGCGCATGCCTGTAGTCCCAGCTACTCAGGAGGCTGAGGCGGGAGAATCGCTTGAACCTGGATGGCAGAGGTTGCAGTGAGCTGAAATCGTGCCACTGTACTCCAGCCTAGGTGACAGAGCGAGACTCCATCTCAAAAAAAAAGAAAAGAAAAAGAAAATATTGCAGGCAATAAAATAAAAATTCTCTGTAGGCCTCGATATTCTCATATGAAAATGGGGACAAGGGGCAGGGCGCAGTGGCTCACGCCTGTAATCCCAGCTCTTTGGGAGACCGAGGCAGGCGGATCACAAGGTCAGGAGATCGAGACCATCCTGGCTAATACGGTGAAACCCCATCTCTACTAAAAATACAAAAAATGAGCCGGGCGTGGTGGCAGGCGCCTGTAGTCCCAGCTCGGGAGGCTGAGGCAGGAGAATGGGGTGCACCTGGGGGGCGGAGCTTGCAGTGAGCCGAGATCGTGCCACTGCACTCCAGCCTGGGCGACAGAGCGAGACTCCGTCTCAAAAAAAAAGAAAATGGGGACAAGGGATTTTCTCAGGACTGCTTTGAGAAGTGTACTTTAGCCAGGAATTGGGCAGAGGTCTGGCTTAGTTTTATTGGCATTGTATACGTCTCCAAGACTAACGGCTGGCAATGCAGGAGCTGTCATCAGTGTTGGCCCTGGAAATGACCTGCAAGCTCTTTGTGGTGCTTAGGATGAGAGGGAGCTAACTCTGGGCCCAGGATCCAGCCCTCCACAGAAGAGGGGTGGCAGTGAGGCTGTCTGTAGCACTAACAACCTCCAGAGGAGCCTGAGGTCTTGGATTGCATCTCTGAGGTTGGAAGTAGGAAGAGGAAAATGGTTTTTGGTGTCCTCATACTTGGTATGCTCTTGGTATTTTCTGACTCTGCCACTTAAAAGATGTGTGAATTTGAAATTGTTCAACATCTCTGTGCCTCAATGTCCTTATTTGTAAAGTGGGAGGGCACCTACATCATAGGGTCATTATGGGAATTGAGTGAATTGTAAAGTACATGGACAAATGCTATGTAGGTTTCAGCAAATACTGTTCTGATTCTCTGCTTCTCTGCCCCTTCTCTTCCTCTGTTCAGCTCTGCAGCCAGATGGAACAGCTGGAGCGAGAGAACCAGCAACTGAAGGAGGGGGCTGCAGGAGCAGGGGTTGCCCAAGCTGGGCCCCTCGTGGATGGGGAGCTGCTGAGGCTGCAGGCTGAAAACACAGCCTTGCAGAAGAACGTGGCAGGTGCATAGAGGCCCTCCTGGGGATGCGGGGACCTTGGGGCTTGAGTAGGGCAAGAAAGGCTGTCATCCCCTCAGGGGAAGGAGAAGGGCTTCAGAAATAGGGTTGGCCCATGCCCTGTGTGACTTTGGACAAGCCATTTCACTTCTCTGAGCCAAAGCCTTGTCATCTACACAGTTCATGTAGTGATGTCTGTCACCCAGAAGATTGTAGTAGAGATAAAAGGTAATATCATTCTGCATTAGTTCAGTGTCTGATACCTAGCAGATGTTACAGATTAGCAGCTTGAATGTCAAAAAGGAGATATTTGCTAAGTGGAAAAAGTGAATGGAGTGTTGGGAAGATTCTGAGCCCAGATTGTAAGTGGGGTCTGGGATGAAAGCTGAAAGAAAGCTTGATAGAGTGTGGGAGCATGTGGTATGTGGAACTTTGGAGAGCAGCTGGAACGTCTGTGGTGGTGGGTGCTGGTTCCATGACTAGGAGGGAGACTTAGTAGAATGTGGGTGGGAATTAGGAGGCTCTAGGAGGGATTCAGCTATGGGTGGCACATGGTGGGCATGGCCTTCAAGGGCTATGGGTGGGGCTTGAAGGATTGAGAATGGGATTTGTGAAACCAGCTTGGGCTAATAGTAAACAGAATCTTAGTGGTTGATAGGGCTTAAAATATTTGTGAGAGACTGGGCACAGTGGCTCATACCTGTGATTCCAGCACTCTGGGAGGCCGAGGCAGAAGGATCTCTTGAGGCTAGGAGTTCAAGACCAGTCTGGGCAACATAGCAGGACCTTGTGTGTACTAAAAATAAAATAGGCCAGGCGCGGTGGCTCACACCTGTAATCCTAGCACTTTGGGAGGCCAAGGTGGGCAGATCGCCTGAGGTCAGAAGTTCAAGACCAACCTGGCCAACATGGCGAAACCCTGTTTCTATTAAAAATACAATAATTAGCCAGGTTTGGTGGAGCATGCCTGTAATTCCAGCTACTTGGGAGGCTGAGGCAGAAGAATCACTTGAACCTAGGAGGCAGAGTTTGCAGTGAGCCGAGATCACACCACTGTACTCCAGCCTGGGTGACAGAGAGAGACTCCATCTCAAGAAAATAAACAAATAAATAAATAATAAAATAAAAAAATTAAACGGGCATGGTGTGCACTTGTAGTCCCAGCTACTTGGGAGGATCGCTTGAGCCCAGGAGTTTGAGGTTGCAGCGAGCTATGATTGCACCACTGCACACCAGCCTGGGCAACAGAGCAAGACTGTCTAGGGAAAAAGTTTTTTTTTGAGATGGAGTCTCGCTCTGTCACCCAGGCTGGAGTGCAATGGCTCGATCTCGGCTCAATGCAACCTCTGCCTCCTGGGTTCAAGCGATTCTCCTGCCTCGGCCCCATGAGTAGCTGGGATTACAGGCGCGTTCGCTACCACACCCGCCTAATTTTTGTATTTTTAGTAGAGACTGGGTTTCACCGTGTTGGTCAGGCTGGTCTTGAACTCCTGACCTCGTGATCTGCCCGCCTTGGCCTCCCAAAGTGCTGGGATTACAGGCGTGAGCCACCGTGCCTGGCCAGGGAAAAAGATTTTTGGGGGAGGCTGAGACGGGAGGATTGCTTGAGCTCAGGAGTTCAAGACCAGCCTGGGCAATGTAGTAAGACCTTGTCTCTACAATAACTCAAAGAATTAGCCCAGGGTGATGGCACACACCTCTGATCCCAGCTACTTGGGAGAGTGAGGTGGGAGAATCACTTGAGCCCAGGAGGTCAAGGCTGCAGTGAACCGTAATCATTCCACTGCACTCCAGCCTGGGTGACATAGCAAGTCCCTGTCTCAAAAAAAAAAAAAAAAAAAAAAATGTTAGAGGCATGGATAGAGCTGAACCTTCGTCTTTTATGCATGTGGTCATTTGGCGCAGGGACTCTGCCACCTGAGGGGTTGAAGGCCAGTTCTCCCTCTGTTCGACGCATGGCAAGAGACTTCAGAGACCATCTCATCCATAATATATCCCTGTTCTACTCACCAGCCCTGCAGGAACGCTACGGGAAAGAAGCCGGGAAGTCCTTAGCTGTCAGTGAGGGCCAGGGGGACCCCCCAGGGGGTCCAGCCCCCACCGTCCTGGCCCCCATGCCGTTGGCAGAGGTGGAGCTGAAATGGGAAATGGAGAAAGAGGAGAAGAGATTGCTCTGGGAGCAGCTGCAAGGCTTAGAGGTGAATCTGGGTCTGTTGGAGCTGGAGACAGAAGGCAGGGCAGATGTTCTACCTCTGTCTATAGTCCCACGGAGATGGCTGTGACATCACACCATCTTGTGGGCTGATGGGGTGAGGGAGGCAGACGGGCAGGGGAAGGCTTCTCCCTGTCCTTGCTGACAACAACCCTCCCATCCCTCATCCTTCCCTGCAGAGCTCAAAGCAGGCCGAAACATCCAGGCTGCAGGAGGAACTTGCTAAGGTGCGGCTGCTTGGCTCTTTCCCATTTTACTCCCAATCTGCTGGATTCTTTCCCATTCCATTCCCAATCCTAGGGCAGAAGGGGCATTGTACCCCATCAAAGCCTAGGTTTCATCGTCTGTGAAATGGAGAGACTCACACCTATGTCTCAGTTACTTTCAGTATGGAATGGGCTAATGTGGTCCCACTATATCTTGTGTATGATAAGTTTCATCCCATCCATCTCCTCTCAGCTTTGCCCATTCACTCATTCATTCATTCATGCAAGCATTTACAGACTCCTGACTCTTATCTTAGGACCTGGAGACCCAGGGTTGAGGCACCCAGTCATGATCCTGCTTTCCAGGCCCCCCAGTCTAGCCATTCTATAACATGGCCATTGGCCACTATTTTGGGAGCATAAATACTGGGCTTTGGAGCCTGAAGGATCTGGGTGGAGATAATACTGTTGTTGCTGACCAGCTGGGCAACCAAAGACTCAGTTTCCCCATTTGTAAAATGTACTACTCACTTCTCAGGGCTATTTTGAGGATTCCACAAGATAACATAAGTAAATCCTGGCTTCCAAAAAGGACTTCATAAGAAGTGTCTATATTGGCCGGGCGCGGTGGCTCAAGCCTGTAATCCCAGCACTTTGGGAGGCCGAGACGGGCGGATCACGAGGTCAGGAGATCGAGACCATCCTGTCTAACACGGTGAAACCCCGTCTCTACTAAAAATACAAAAAAACTAGCCGGGCGAGGTGGCGGGCGCCTGTAGTCCCAGCTACTCGGGAGGCTGAGGCAGGAGAATGGCATAAACCCAGGAGGTGGAGCTTGCAGTGAGCTGAGATCCGGCCACTGCAGTCCAGCCTGGGAGACAGAGCGAGACTCCGTCTCAAAAAACAGCAGGTAACTGCCAGAGTCTATATTTATTAATTTTATATTTGTCTTTATATTATTCTCAATGTTATCACTTGTCTGCACCCCTCTCCCCAGCTCTCCGAGAAACTGAAAAAGAAACAAGAAAGGTAAATTTCTTTTTCCTAGGGGTACTGGGGGCTGAAGGGGGAATTAACTTACGGAACTGACCCATCTACATCTGTCCTTCTGTGCCCAGTTTTTGCCGTCTGCAGACAGAAAAGGAGACTCTATTTAATGACAGCAGGTAACTGCCAGATTTGCAGGCATTGGTGGACAATTGGGACAGTGCCTAGTGAAGACTACAGGGGCAGAGCTAGGAGACTGGGCCTCAAGCCATGCCCAACACACCCCCTCCCCATCACCCCTAGGAACAAGATTGAGGAATTACAACAACGGAAGGAAGCTGATCACAAAGCCCAGTTGGCTCGAACCCAGAAGCTGCAGCAGGAACTTGAGGCTGCAAATCAGGTGATGGGGGCTGGGTTCTGAGATCCCTGGGGTAGGGGCTAGGACTGGGAGCCTGGAGAGGTCTGAGGTCCATGGAGGCTGGCTGGGGAGTCTGAGATTTCCTGTGTTGGAAATGGATTCTAGGGTACCCCAGGAGCTAGGAAAATGGAGAGCCCTAGGAATTGTTATAGGAGTCTTCATGAGTGTAAGATCTCAGGGGGCTAAGGACTTAGGGGGCTGTGTGCTATAAATTTGTGTAAATATGAAACTCCTGGAGGTTTGAGACCACAGTCTGGATGAATCTGTGGTCACTAGGGCCTAGGACCAGGAATTGGGGTAAGTCTGAACTCCCTGGGCACTGGGTGACTTTAAGACCTTTAGGGGCTGGGATATCAGTAAATTTGGGACTCCCAAGGGCTGAGGACATGGCTAGGTACAACTTTCAAGGGTGAGACAGTTGGGGCTGAAGGCTGAGTGCATTTGAGACTCTCAGGATCTGGGCGCTGGCTTGGGCCTAAGACACCTAGGAAGTGAGATCATATGGGCTAGGTAGTCCTGAGATCCTTGGGGGCTGTGAACAAAAAGCTGGTCAGTCTGAGACCTCCAGGGGCTGGAGCAAAAGTTTAGGTGGGTCTGAGGCTCCTGAGGACGGGGGGCTGGATGACTCTGAAGCCTCTGGGTTTCCTTCTAGAAAAGGTGAGTCTGAGGTCCCTTGGAATGGAGGATATGGTGGCTTGTGGTTCTGAAGTCCCTAGAAACTGGGAACATGGGGTCTAAGACAGGAGTCTAGGTAAAGCTGAGACCCCCAGGAACTGGTGGTTAGCTGGGTCTGAAGATCCCAAGAGACTGGGGAGCAGAGTGACAGGTGAAGGAGTCAGTCTGAGAGTTCACCAGGACCTGGAAACTAGGAGGTTGTGAGTTTGAGACCTCTAGGATCTGGGACTATGAGTTTGGGTGGATCTCACTTGGGAGATAGGGACATGGGAGATGAGTGTGTCTGAAACCCCTGGTGGCTGGGATTGGGAGGCTGGGTGAAGCTGTCATCCTTGTGTGCTGACTACATCTGAGATCCATGGGGCTGACTGTGTCTGAGAATCCTGGAGCTCCCAAGCTGGAATCTGGGTGAGTATGAGACCTCTTATGGATGGGAGCTGAGTGAGTTTGAACCACACAGGAGCTACGGCCAGGAGACTAGATGTGCCTGAGATCTTGGAGGCTGGGATAGAGGGGCTGACTGTGTCTTAAGCCCCTGAGGGTAGTGACCTGGCGTCTGGGTGAACCTGAGATTGCTGCTGGCTAGATAGTCTGAGACCCACAGGTGCTGGGAACATGCTGTCGGGTGGTCAAAGAGGGAGTCTGTATGGTTGTATGCACCCCAGGAGAGGCTGAGGTGTAAAATGGGCTCCCCTGGTCTCCACAGAGCTTGGCAGAGCTGAGAGATCAGCGGCAAGGGGAACGCCTGGAACATGCAGCAGCTTTGCGGGCCCTACAAGATCAGGTATGTTGTACTGGGTGGGCTCAGGGAGCTGGGGTTCAGGATGGGGGCAGCCTGAGTGGGTACTACATAGGCAGGCAAGGTCCCAGGGGATCCTGCTTCCCCCAGGCCTTCGTGTGTGTTTGTGTGTGTATGTGTCCTTTCTTTCTTGGCTGTGGGTAGGTCCTGTCCCCCTGTTCTGGACCCACTCTCACCTGCTGTGGGCATGGGGCCAGGTATCCATCCAGAGTGCAGATGCACAGGAACAAGTGGAAGGGCTTTTGGCTGAGAACAATGCCTTGAGGACTAGCCTGGCTGCCCTGGAGCAGGTAAAGGACACCTGGGGGCCCTTGCTGATCCCTGTCTTGTTCCCCCATCTCCATCTGTTTCTGGTGCACATCAGGGTAGGGTGGTCTGGACCCCATGCTATTCTCCTGTCTTTGTTTCTGTTGCTCCTTTCAGTTGGCATCCAGCCCTCTTCTCTCTGGCCATCCATCCCTACTTTTTTTTTTAACTTTAAAAAATTTTATTGGGGCCGGGCGCGGTGGCTCAAGCCTGTAATCCCAGCACTTTGGGAGGCCGAGAGGGGCGGATCACGAGGTCAGGAGATCGAGACCATCCTGGCTAACTGCAGGTGAAACCTCTCTACTAAAAAATACAAAAACTAGCCGGTGAGGTGGCGAGCCCTATAGTCCCAGCTACTGGGAGGCTGAGGCAGGAGAATGGGCGTAAACCCAGGAGAGCGGAGCTTGCAGTGAGCTGAAAAGGAATCCGGCCACTGCACTCCAGCCTGAGGCGACAGAAGCCGAGACTCCGTCTCAAAAAAAAAAAAAAAAATTTTATTAGGAGGCTGAGGCAGGAGAATTGCTTGAACCAGGACCAGGAGGCAGAGGTTGCAGTGAGCGAGATCGTGCCACTGTACTCCAGCCTGGGTGACAGAGCAATACTCTGTCTCAAAAAAAAAAAAAAAAAAAAGCGAGGGCTTGGTGGCTCACACCTGTAATCCCAGAACTTTGGGAGGCTGAGGCAGGCGGATCACCTGAGGTCAAGAGTTGAGACCAGCCTGACCAACATAGAGAAACCCCATCTCTACTAAAACTACAAATTAGCTGGGTTATGGTGGCTGAGCCTGTAATTCCAGCTACTCGGAGAACTGAGGTGGGAGAATTGCTTGAGCCCAGGAAGCAGGGTTGCGGTGAGGGCTGGTCGTGCCGTGCACTCCAGCCTGGGCCCAACAAGAGTGAAACTCCATCTCAAAAAAAAAAAAAAAAAAAAAAAATTATTGGCGGTGGTGCTCACACCTGTAATCAGCACTTTGGGAGGCAGAGGTGGAGCCAGATCACACCTGACATCAGAGGTTCAGAGACCAGCCTGGCCAACATGAAACTTAAGTCTCTACTAAAAATACAAAAATTGACCGGAGTGCGGTGGCTCACGCCTGTAATCCCAGTGCACAGGGAACCCGGCGGGCGAATCCACGAGAATCAGGAGAATCGAGACCATCCTGGCTAACATGGGTGAAACCCGTCTCTACTAAAAAATGCAAAAAAAAATTAGCGAGGCGGTGAGCGCCTGTAGTCCCAGCTACTCGGGGAGGCTGAAGACAGGAGAATAAGCGTGAACCGAGGAGGCGGGCTTACAGTGGTGAATCGGCGCCCACTGCACTCCAGCCTGGGCGACTAAAGCGAGACTCTGTCTCAAAAAAAAAAAAAAAAAAAAAAGTAACTGGGCGTGGTGGCGGAGCCTGTAGTCCCAGCTATAAGGAGGCTGAGGCAGAGAATGAGACCCGAGGGAGGCAGAGCTTGCAGTGAGCGAGGTGCTCCCACTGCACTCCAGCCTGGGTGACGGCGAGACTCATCTCAAAAAAAAGAAAAAAAATTGACTCGGCACAATGGCTCACACCTATAATCCCAGCACTTTGGGAGGCTGAAGCCAGGCGGATCACCTGGGGTCAGAGTTCAGAGACCAGCCTGGCCAATATGGTGAAACCACAGATCCCTAGTAAAAATACAAAAAAATTAGCTGGGCATGGTGGGCATGCGCCTGTAATCCCAGCTACTCGAGAGGCTGAGGCAGGAGGATTGCTTGAACCTGGGAGGCAGAGGTTGTAGTGAGCCGAGATCGTGCCACTGCACTCCAGCCTGGGCGACGGAGCGAGACTCCGTCTCAAAAAAAAAAAAAATTAGCCGGGTGTGGTGGGGCCTGTAATTCCAGCTACCTGGGAGGCTGGGAGGATGAGGTAGGAGAATCGATTGAACCTGGGAGGCAGAGGCTGCAGTGAGCTGAGATGGTGCCACTGCACTCCAGCCTGGGTGACAGAGCAAGACTCCATCTCAAAAAAGAGAAAAAAAATTATTTTGTAGAGACAGGGTCTCACTGTGTTGCCCAGACTGGCTCAAACTTCTGGCCTCAAGCTGTCTTCCCACCTCGGCCTCCCAAAGTGCTGGGATTACAGACGTGAGCCACTGTGCTTGGCCTATCTCTGCTTTTCTTTCTTTCTAGTTTCTCTCTAGTAAAGTACATGAAATGTACTAATCTTAAGTGTACACTCAGTGAATCCTGTCTTCCTCTCTCTCTGCCTCTGTCTCTCTCTTTTCTCTCTCTCTCTTTCTCTCCCCGCCACCATAGCCACTACCCAGATCAAAGTATAAAGCACTTTTAGTACCCCAGAAGGTCCCCTTTATCCCTTCAAAGTCAGTCTCCCCCAGAAGTAACCATTATTCTGATCTCTAGCAACGTAAGATTCATTTTGCTTGTTCTTTAACTTTATATAAATGGAATCAGCTGCTCTTTGTCTCTGACTTCTTTCTGGTAGCACTATGTAAGTTTATCCACGTGGAACACAGGTGTGTTCTCTTATTGTTGTGTGGTATTCCATTGTATGAACATGCCACATTTACCCATTCTCTTCATTGCTTTTCTGTTTGAAATTTCCTCTCTCTTCCTGGTTCTCTTCCCACCTCCCTCCCTGTTTCCCTGGAACTAGGAGGCTCATACCCTGTCCCTGGCCCCTGGGGTCCCTTTCACTCTACTTCTTATCACCACTACTTTCTCCAGATCCAAACAGCAAAGACCCAAGAACTGAATATGCTCCGGGAACAGACCACTGGGCTGGCAGCTGAGTTGCAGCAGCGGCAGGCTGAGTACGAGGACCTTATGGGACAGAAAGATGACCTCAACTCCCAGCTCCAGGTAACACCTTTGGCTCTGGCCTGTCTCTTCCTAGTTCCCTAGTAATGGCCCAGGAAAGTCACCAATAAGGTAGAGTGGGAAGACTGGAGTCAGGAGGACTTAGGTTCCAGTCTGGCTCCCTAACTTATTAGCACCTTTGTGTTCTGGGACAAGTCATTTCACTTCTCTGAAACTAACACTCTTCCAGTTAGTTAGGATATCCATTCTTTTTCATTTTATTTTTATTTTTTATTTTATTTTATTTTATTTATTTATTTTTTAGCGAGATGGAGTCTCACTTTAGCCATGAGCTGGAGTGCAGTGGCGTGATCTCTCGGCTCACTGCAAGCTCTGCCTCGGGTTCGCCATTCTCCTGCCTCTGCCTCAAGAGTAGCTGGGACTACAGGCGCCAGCCGCCCACGCCTGGCTAATTTTTTGGTATTTAGAGACAGGGGTTTCACCGTGTTAGCCAGGATGGTTTTGATCCTGAACTCATGATCCGCCCACCTCGGCCTCCCAAAGTTCTGGGATTACAGGTGTGAGCCACCGCGCTTCGGCCTCTTTTTTTTTTTTTTTTTTTGAGATGGAGTCTCGCTCTGTCGCCCAGGCTGGAGTGCAGTGGCGCCGTCTCAGCTCACTGCAGCCTCCGCCTCCTGGGTTCAAGTGATTCTCCTGCCTTAGCCTCCCAAGTAGCTGGGATTACAGGCGCCTGGCACCACACCCAGCTAATTTTGTATTTTTAGTAGAGACGGGGTTTCACCATGTTGGTCAGGCTGGTCTCAAACTCCTGACCTCAGGAGATCCACCCGACTCAGCCTCCCAAAGGATATCCATTCTGATTCCATAATAGAAACCAGAATAACAGTAGATTAAATAAGATACAAATTTAGTTTTCTCTCATTAAAAGTCCAGGTATGTTGTTCAGGGATGGAATGATGGCTTTCCAGTCATCAGTGACCCAGGTTCTTTCTCCATTGCTGTTCCTCCATCTTCAACACAAGACTTTTATCTTGGCATCCAAGACAGGTGCTGAAGCTCCCTGACCATCATGTTTGTATTCTATCTGGAAAGAAGGAGGAAAGGGGGCAGGGAAGAGTGTGCCTCTTTCCTTTAAGAGCATAACCTAAATTACACTCACCACTTCCGCATACACAAATAAATCACATGGCCATACCTAACAGTGAGGGAGGAGGGGAAACATCTGCTAGACAGCTGTATGCCTGATTATAAATTTTATTGCTAGGGAAGTAAGGGAGAATGAATACTGGGGAGCAACTAGCAGTCTCTGCTATATTTCCTATCCAGAAATTGAGATCACAATACCAACTTTACCACGGAGAAGGGAGATGGTCTACCAGATGGTCCTGGGTGACTAGCACCTACTGGATGCTCTTTATCAAACTCTTTCCCCTTGGTGTCTGCATTAGGAGTCATTACGGGCCAATAGTCGGCTGCTGGAACAACTTCAAGAGATAGGGCAGGAGAAGGAGCAGTTGACCCAGGAACTACAGGAAGCTCGGAAGGTAGGGGAACATGAGGGTTGAGGGGAGAGGATGAGGGGTAGGAATTGGCTCAGTCCATGGGGATGGGAAGAGGTGATATAGCCAAATATGTGGGGATAGGAGGGAAAGGAAAATTGATTGGTTTGTGGTTGACCAGTTTCTTGGCCAAATGCATCACAGTGGGAGGGGAAAGAAAGAAAGTGACCAGTTCTATAAGGATGGGTGAGTGCCTTAGCCAGTTCAATGGGGATAGGAGTGGAGTTTGGCTAGTTCTTTGGGCATGGGAAGAGGGTGGGAGGCCTTTTTTCAATGTTGTGGAATGAAGTTAACTGCCATCGTCCTGGTCCCCAGAGTGCTGAGAAGCGGAAGGCCATGCTGGATGAGCTAGCAATGGAGACGCTGCAAGAGAAGTCCCAGCACAAGGAAGAGCTGGGAGCAGTTCGTCTACGGCATGAGAAGGAGGTGCTGGGGGTGCGTGCCCGCTATGAGCGTGAGCTCCGAGAGCTGCATGAAGACAAGAAGCGTCAGGAGGAGGAGCTCCGTGGGCAGATCCGGGAGGAGAAGGTGGGTGGGTAGATGACGATGCCCTTCTTCCTCTAAAACCTGGGGACCACAGTGTTGCTGATAGGCCAATGGGTAGCGTGCATCAGGTGCCCACTCCTCTGCCTGCCTGGCCCATGACAGTCTGCCCCATCCCAGGCCCGGACACGGGAGCTGGAGACTCTCCAGCAGACAGTGGAAGAACTTCAAGCTCAGGTACACTCCATGGATGGAGCCAAGGGCTGGTTTGAACGGCGCTTGAAAGAAGCCGAGGTGAGTTGGGGATGCCTGGTGAGGAACAAGAGGTTGATTGGGGCCCTCATGTCAAACCAGAGAAACAGGAGTGGTCAGGCCCTGGAACTTCCCGAGATTTTCTGGACTTAGGGATATCCCTACAGTCCCCTGGCTCAATAGCAGCTCTCTGGAGTGGATCAGGGGATGGCCATCAGATAGGACAGACTGTCACGTGTTAAGGCTGCCCTGCCTTTATGCAAATTTGGAAAGGCACCTCTTTCTCCTGAAACTGTACTTCTGTCAGGAAATTAATGCAATACACTGATGTTATTTGAATAAGAACCTGCTGGGTGTGGTGGCTCACGCCTGTAATCCCAGCATTTTGGGAGGCCGAGGTGGGCGGATCACTTGAGGTCAGGAGTTTAAGACCAGCCTGGCCAACATGGTGAAACCCTGTCTCTACTAAAAATACAAAAATTAGCTGGGCATGGTGGCCGGCGCCTGTAATTCCAGCTACTCAGGAGGCTGAGGCAGGAGAATCACTTGAACCCAGGAGGCAGAGGTTGCAGTGAGCTGAGATTGTGCCACTGCACTCCAGCCTGTCTCAAATAAAGAAACTTTGTTGCCATTTTCTGGAAATCTCATGATACATTGAAAGGCATTGTCATGTAGCAGTGAAGAGCACAGGCTGGAGCCAGTTGTTTGTCTAGGTTTGAATCCTGGCTGGGCTGTTTCCTAGCTGTGTGACCTTGGGCAGGTTATCTGACCTCTCTGTGGCCTGTTTTCATCAATGGTAGAAAGGGGATAACAATAATATCTACCGTCTAGGTATTACGGGAGGATTACAGAAAATGAGTTAATATATGTAAAACCCTTAGAACATTCTTGGCACATAGTAAGTGCTGTGTTATGTTTTGTTAAATAAAATAAAATGTAAATGCAAATCTAGGTCAACCATGTGAATGGTGCAGCTTTAGATGTGACACTTATGTATACTGCCTAAGGGCATGTGGGGTTCCCTGCAGGAGGGTCATTTCTGCATACCTCTGGGCCCCCATTGCAGTACCTCATACCCCTTACGGGGCATGATATCTTCTTGGGGGCTGTGGCCAGACCTGGGACTTGTCTTGTAGGAATCCCTGCAGCAGCAGCAGCAGGAACAAGAGGAAGCCCTCAAGCAGTGTCGGGAGCAGCATGCTGCCGAGCTGAAGGTGCCTCTCGCATGATGGTGTTCCTCTCTCCAGACAGTGACGGGCCCTCCTGGGAGGACAGAGGCTTCCCAAGCCAATGCCTAAGCTGCTTTCTGCTTTGCAGGACAAGGAGGAGGAGCTACAGGATGTGCGGGATCAGCTCGAGCAGGCCCAGGAGGAGCGGGACTGCCACCTGAAGACCATTAGCAGCCTGAAGCAGGTCAGCGGTCCTTGCACAGCCCCCAGACACACCCCTGATCCTCAGCGTGCAGGAGGGGCAGGGAGGGAGCATGCTTCAGGCAGCCCTTCTGGCACCTACCAGCCATGCCTGCTTTCTCCCACAGGAAGTGAAGGACACAGCGGATGGGCAGAGGATCCTGGAGAAGAAGGGCAGTGCTGCGGTAAGACAGAGGGGTGCCCAAGCACGGCTCCCTCCTACCTGCAGCCTCCCTCCTACCTGCAGCCTCCCTCCTATGGGCCCACTGGGCCTTAGTCCTCCTCTTACCCCTGTCCCCCACAGCTCAAGGACCTCAAGCGGCAGCTGCATTTGGAGCGGAAACGGGCAGATAAGCTGCAGGAGCGGCTGCAGGACATCCTCACTAATAGCAAGAGCCGCTCAGGTGAGGGACCAGGACAGGCAGAGGAGGCTGAGGCATGGGGTAGGCAGGGCCTGGGCCCGCAGGCTGCAGGTCAGTCCTGCATCTTCCTCAGCTGTGCTTTCCTGCTTCTGTCGCTCTGGAACTCCATCTGTCTTTTACCTCTTCTCTGTCTCTCCTCTGATTCTTTCTCTGCATTTTCTCTTATTTCTATCTTTCTGTCTCGTTTTTGCCCTGTCTCTTCTCAGTTTCTGTCTCTGCCTCTGTCTCAGTTTGTTCTCCCTCTTTCCTCTATATTTGCCTTTATCTCCTTGCTTTCTTTCTCTAGTTTTCTCTCTCTTTTTTTTTTTTTTTTTGAGACAGAGTTTCGCTCTTGTTGCCCAGGCTGGAGTGCAATGGTGTGATCTCCGCTCACTGCAACCTCCACCTCCCGGGTTCAAGCAATTCTCCTGCCTCGGCCTCCTGAGTAACTGGGATTACTGGCATGCACCACCACGCCCGGCTAATTTTGTATTTTTAGTAGAGGCAGGGTTTCTCCATGTTGGTCAGGCTGGTCCCAAACTCCCAACCTCAGGTGATCTGCCTGCCTCAGCCTCCCAAAGTGTTGGGATTACAGGCATGAGCCACTGCGCCCAGCGCCCCCTTACTTTTCTCTGTCCCTTTATCTCTTCCCACCACTTTATCTCTGCCTCCTCTTCCTCTCTCTTCTGTTTGTCTGTTTATATCTCTGTCTCCTCACTGTATGTCCTACGTTACACACTCCCACACCTCACTTGGTGTTTCTAAATCTATTGTATACAATCTCTCATTCTATAAATCTCCACACTCAAGTACAGGATCCCTGATAGAAAACTCCCTGAGTCCCTGCCCTCCAGAAGCCCCCAGTTGAGCTAGGGAGACAGACTTATACACAGTCAGCAACCCTGTGGTGTTTTCATTATACAACTAATCCAATCTGTTATTTCTGCCACTTCAAGCAGAAGACACACACACACACGCACAACTTTAGTTGCTTCAGCCTTTTTTTAGACGGGGATGGCCTATAAATACATTTAAGTAAGTAAAATGCAGTGATGGCTCTGTTGTATCTCCTAGATCACAGACTCAGAGAAAACTTGGTCCCTTGTTCCCCTACTCGGGATACCTATGGAACCCCACTCAGTCACCCCACCCTTGCCAGAGATCCTTGAGGGCTTTAAGTGACGTGGCAAAACAGATGTATCTCTCACCAAATCAATTTCTCTCTGAGGCACTCAGTCTCCTGAAGTAACCTTTCTTTATAAAGGAGGAGTTTTGTTTCTGTTTTATCACAGACGAATGTAAGAATCTTGGGAAAGGTGTAATCCCAGCACTTTGGGAGGCCAAGGTGGGTGGATCACCTGAGGTCAGGAGTTTAAGACCAGCCTGGCCAACATGGTGAAACCCCGTCTCAACTAAAAATACAAAAAAATTAGCTGGGCCTGGTGGTGGGTGCCTGTAATCCCAGCTGCTTCGGAAGGCTGAGTCAGGAGAATTGCCTGAACCCAGGAGGCAGGGGTTGCAGTGAGCCAAGATTGCGGCATTGCACTCCAGCCTGGGCGACAAGAGTGAAACTCTGTCTAAAAAAAAAGAAAAGAATCTTGGGAAAAGTTACAATTGTATACCATACATTCAATACATTCACCTTGTCCATTAGATTAAACTGAGATTTAGGTGCGTGGTTACGAGAGCCTGCTTGCATGTTTTTTTCTCTCTGTCTCTGCTCTGGCTCACTTCTTTCTCCAGGGTCTCTGTTAGTTTCTGTCATCTGCTCTGGCTTTCCATCTCTGGCATTTTCTCTCTGCAAGCAGATGTGCCCTGTGCCCTCCTAGCTGTCTTCCTTTCTCTGAACCCTGTGTCCAAGTGTGTCTGCCATTAGAGGCCCATGTATACCCACATCGTTGGGTTTCTCCAACCTCTTCCATTTTCTCCCTCTCTTTTTGTATGTGTTTCTCCAGAAAGGCAGCTCTTTCTTTTCTTTTCTTTTCTTTTCTTTTTTTTTTGAAACGGAGTCTCACTCTGTCACCCAGGCTGGAGTGCAATGGTGCGATCTCGGCTCATTGCAACCTCCGCCTGCCAGGTTCAAGCGATTCTCCTGCCTCAGCCTCCTGAGTCGCCGGAATTACAGGCATGCACCACCACACCTCGCTAATTTTTGTGTTTTTAGTAGAGACAGGGTTTCTCCATGTTGGCCAGGCTGTTCTCAAACTCCTGACATCAAGTGATCCACCCGCCTCGGCCTCCCAAAGTGCTGAGATTACAGGTGTGAGCCAGTGCGCCCGGCCTCAGCTCTTTTTTCTGTCTCTGTCTCTCCCTGTCCTCCTGTCTGCTTCTGCCTTTCCCCATGCCTCGGTGTCTCTCTTTCCATCTCTGTTAAATCTGTTTCTGCCTCTTCCTGCTGGTTGCTGCTCTGGGACTCAGGGGTATTGGGGCTCAAGTTCCTCTTCCCTCCACCACCCAGGCCTTGAGGAGCTGGTCCTCTCAGAGATGAACTCACCAAGCCGGACCCAGACAGGGGACAGCAGTAGCATCTCCTCCTTCAGCTACCGGGAGATCTTGCGGGAAAAGGAGAGCTCGGCTGTTCCAGCCAGGGTAAGGGGAAAGGAAGAACCTACAGCTCCAGCTTCTCTCAACCCAAAAATCTGAGAACTCCTCCCCTTTTCTCCTCACTTAAATCCATCTCCTACTTTGGGCGCAGCACACATATTTTCTTGCCAACTTCTCCCCAAGCCCACCAACTTGGATTCGGATTGCTACCTGTGGGACAGGCCATTCTCTCTCTGTCTGACTTTCTGTTCCATCATCTGTGGGCTAATTCCCCCTTCTCTGGTGCCATAAAGTATGTGGCTCATAGTAGATGCACCATCCAAGGAGAAGGTCCCTTTTTCCAACTTGTAACCATCATGAATTATTATTGCCAGCTATCATGTCAGCCTCTTTACCAGTCACTTTCCTTTGGAAATAACTTTTTTATGTTCCACAAATAGTATGTGCGCATTGTAGTACATTTTTTAAAAACCACAAATGAGCAAAGATTTTTTAAAACCTTAAATGTCTGGCCGGGTATGGTGGCTCATCCTTATAATCCTAGCACTTTGGGAGGCCAAGGTGGGTGGATCACATGAGCTCAGGAGTTTAAGACCAGCCTGGGAAACACAGTGAAACTCCGACTCTATTTAGAAAAAACAAAAACCAAGAAACCTTAAATGTCAAAAAAAATAATATTTTCACCATCCAGAAGTCACTATTATAAATTCTTAGTTCAGGGCTGGGCGTGGTGGCTCATGCCTGTAACCCCAGCACTTTGGGAGGCTGAGGTGGGCAGATCACTTGAGGTCAGGAGTTTGAGAACAGCCTGGCCAACATAGCAAAACCTTGTCTCCACTAAAATACAAAAATTAGCTGGGTGTGGTGGTGCGTGCCTGTAATTCCAGCTACTCGGGAGGCTGAGGCAGGAGAATCGCTTGATCCCGGGAGGCAGAGGTTGCAGTGAGCCAAGATCTTGCCATTGCACTCCAGCCTGGGCAACAAGAGCGAAACTCTGTCTCAAAAAAAAAAAAAAAAAATTTAATGTCATCTAATACTTTGACCTTAACCAGATTTCTCTAGTTGGCCCCAGAATGTCCTTTCTTGCTGGTTTTATGAAAACTAGCATTCAGATTCAGAGCACATGTTACATCTGGTTGTTTTATGACCCTTAAATCTCTTTAGTGTGGTCCCTTTTTTCCTGAGACCAACTTGTTGAAGAGGCCAGCCCAGTCACCCCACAGGAAGTATGCTACCTTTTGGGTTTTTCTGCTGGCTTCCTGGTGGTATGATCTAACATGTCCCTCTCTCTTCCAGTTTTCCTGTCAGCTGGAAGTTAGATTGCATTTGCTTTGGGATCTTCCTTTAATCCTCTCCACAAAGCTCTGATGTGGTTACTCTCTACCCCCGTTTAGGCAGAGGGGAAAACAGAGTCTGAGGGTACCAAGATGGGCCTACAGTCCCATCTTCAGGGCCCACATTCTCTCATCCACCTCTGGCCTGGTTCTCCTCCCCAGTCCCTGACACCTGTCTGCGGTCAGTGGTGCTGAGCCTGGGTCTGGCCTCTCCCCTTCTCTTTCCTGCAGTCCTTATCCAGCAGCCCTCAGGCCCAGCCCCCTCGGCCAGCAGAGCTGTCAGATGAGGAAGTGGCTGAGCTCTTTCAGCGGCTGGCAGAGACACAGCAGGAGAAATGGATGCTGGAGGAGAAGGTGCTGCCTGCCTGCCTGCCCATCCCCACTTGAAGTGCCCTTGGGGGTGTGGGGTCTGTCCAGGGCCCGCCTCATGTGTGAACATGTACAGTAGAGGGGTCTCAGGTGGGCTGGGCCATCTTGCAGGTGAAGCACCTGGAGGTGAGCAGTGCTTCCATGGCAGAGGACCTCTGCCGGAAGAGCGCCATCATTGAGACCTACGTCATGGACAGCCGGATCGGTCAGTGCCCCCTTTTCCCTGGCCCTCAGCCCTGGTCCAGCCTTCACCTGGCCCTCCCTCTCCATTATGTGCTGCGGCTTCTCTCCTCTTGGAACTCAGCGAAGCTACTGACAAGACCATGGCCTGTGGAGGCGAGAATAGGAAAGCACTGTCTCTTGATCTCGCCTCCTCCCTCTTCTTCCTTTCTCTGTCATCTCTCCACTCTTCATTCTCCAGTGTGTCTCTCTGTCCGCTTTCTCCTTTCCTCTCCCTGTGCCTCATCTTCCTCTCCTCTCTCCCTTCTCTCTTCTCCCTGTTTCTCTTTTTCACCCCACTCCTTCATCTTGTCTCACTGTCTATACTGTTCTATCTCCATACATTTTCCTTCTCTGTATCTTCATTGCTTTTGCTCCTTTCTTTCAAACCTTCTCCTTCACAGATTTTTCTTTATTAATCAGAATCATACTGACCAACATGTGCTGAGGACTTTCTGTGTGCTCTGTGCTTCACACGCAGTCATGTGCATCTTTCCAGTTCCACAAGTTAGTTATCCTCATTTCTCGGGGCCGCAGAGCTAGTGAGTGACAGAGCTAGGTTTCATATGTCAAAGCCTCTGTCTTCCATGACATGGCTTTTCCTGCTCCCTTCTTCCCTGGTATTCGTCTCCCTCTTTTCTCCTCTGGCTCTGCCTGGCTCTCCTCTGGCTCTGCCGAGGGGGTTGTTCTCAGCCTGGGCCCTTGCAGATGTGTCTGTGGCAGCAGGCCACACAGACCGCAGCGGGCTGGGCAGCGTCCTGAGAGACCTAGTGAAGCCAGGCGACGAGAACCTTCGGGAGATGAACAAGAAGCTGCAGAACATGCTGGAGGAGCAGCTCACCAAGAATATGCACTTGCACAAGGCGAGTGTGGCCTGCCAGCCTACCCATCTGTTCACCCAGCCACCTGCCTACCCAGCCACAGCCCCTGGGTTATCTGCCAGTCCCCTTGCCCACCCACCCAGCCTGTCCTCCCAGCTATCCTCCTACCCACTCATCAACTACCCCATCATGCTCTCATCTTCCACTGTCTCATCAAGTTATTATCCATTCATTCCTTCCATGTATCCGCTCATCCATTTATCTACACATCCACCCAACCATTTGCCCATCTGTCCATCTGCCCAATCTACTACTTACTCATCTCATTGTCTACCCCATGTCCTGCCACCCATTTCTTGACATATCATTCTCTTATCTACTCATCAGTTGCCCCTTGTGTTACCTTTCACCCACCCGGTGACCTGCCTGCCCACCTGTTGATCTCCATCTGTCCTCTGGACAATTCATTCGTCCACCAATTTGTCTACCACAGATCCCCCATGCCCATGAGTCCACACACACATCTTTTTGTCCAACCTGCCACCCAAAGACTTTCCCCATCTCTGAGAGTCAGAAAGGAGTCAGACCCAGCTCCTGCCTTTGAGAAGCAAGCTCACACTTAGTAGAAGGGCAGGTGGCCAGAGTGGTGATGTATCCTGCAGCAGCACCATGCCGCAGGAGGCGTCCCACTCCCATATCTGTAGCTCCCCACCCATCCTCATGACTTTTCTGAGCCCAGCCCACTGCTGGGGGTGCTGTGAGTACCTTCCCATCCCAGGCCAGACACAGCTGAGCATTGATTAATGAAAGGGTGTGAAGGAAATCACAGATGATACTCTGCATTTGGCAAGGGAGCAGCCTGTCCCCTTTTCTGGCCCCTGATGGTTCATTTGTTTCTTAGGACATGGAAGTTCTGTCCCAGGAAATTGTGCGGCTCAGCAAGGAGTGCGTGGGGCCTCCTGACCCAGACCTAGAGCCAGGAGAAACCAGCTAAAGACCTGCAGGCTGCACCCACCTCCTCCCCCTCCTACCCCCTAGGATGCCATTCCCTTGGGCTGTGGTGGGGAAATGAGGGCTGAAGCCAAAATCAAATAGCTTGGGAGACTGGACATTAAAGGGACTAGAGGCCTGATGGTTAGTGTTAATGATCCTGTCTTAGGGCAGAGGCCACCAGGGAGTGGGGATCCTGAAGGAAGGGGCAGGGATTTCTCCTTCTTCTTGGTCCTGGCTCCCAAGGGCTTCTGTCTTCATCTCTGCATGAGCTCTCCTTCCCAGAGACCAACTCTTTTTTATTTTATTTTATTTTATTTTTTAATTTATGTCTGGAGCCTGGCTACTCTGCATTTGGGATTGGGGATGTTGGGTGGGTGTGTGGTCCATGTTCAGCGTTCTAGCAACACGTGTGTGTGTGTGTGTAAAGGCTGTGCAGCCAAAATACCATCTGGCCAGACGGGCCCACCCACTGACTGTCTCGTCTCATTCTTTTCAACCAAGAGGAACGTGCTGGGGGCGGGGAGGTTCACACCATTGGAATAGGGAGGGAGATCTCTGGCTGCAACGTTACTCTCTTTTCCTCACCCTCATCCAGCCTGTCTCCATTTACTGCTGACCAGCCCCTCAAACTGAGTAGAGCTGAAATACCTGCAGATATGTACATGGGTAGACATGTATGGGATTGTGGGTATAGATGAGTAGATAGACGGGGGGATGGGTAAGTGGTTGGATGGACAGATGGATGAATAAGTGGACAGTTGCATGGACTGATGATGGATAGGTTGGCAAATAAATGGATGGATGGATAGGTGGTTGGATGAATAAATGGATAGATAGATTGGTGGGTGGATAAATAGAGGATGGATAGTAGAGATGTAAATGGACACATGGATAATAGGTCTATGGACAAATGGATGGGTGGAGGAATTAGGTAGATAGGTGGATGGATGGGTTTATGGACAGGTCGGGAGTAAATGGACCAATGGTTAGGGGAATGGATGGATGGGTAGATGAGCTCATGAATGGGAAGGGTAAAGAGTGGGAGAAGAAATGATGAGTGGAGCTATGTATGGACAGCAAAGGGCAGAGGATGTGACCCTGCGTGTATTCCAGGTGGGAAGAGATGGGTGGAGGATGGATGCATACAGATAGATTGGCAAATAGGCAGATGGGGTGAACTTACACATGGATGAATGAGTGGGTGGGTAGATTAACAACTAAGTGGACAGATGGGTGGGTGGAGGGATGGATAGAGTAATTGGTTGTGTGGGTGGGAGAATGGATGGATGGGTAGGTGGAGGAATGGATGTAGAAATGGACAAATCAGGAGTGTGCCAAGTGGGCAAATGGAAGATTACATGGGTGGGTAATCGGATGAAAGGCTAGGCCTGGCCCTGCGTTACAGTGCCCCTGTCATCACACTCCTTTAATTAAGATTAAGCATCCCTGGTGTGTGCTGTGTCCAGTGCTATCACCTTTCACATCATGTAATGCTCCAAATGATGCTATCAACTTGGGATAAGCCTCTCCATCTGACAAATGAGGAAACAATGCAAGTCACTTGCTCAAGGATGCAGCAAGTCAGTGGCAAAGGTGGGGTCTGAACCCACCCATAGCCAGCCAGAGGCATTCCATAATCAGTGCTCCTTTCATCCAGAAGCAGAGCCCTCTAGCGGAGGAGGTGTGATTTGAGGCCACTGGATGTGGACAGATAAGAGAGACTGCCCCCTCAGAGTGGGGCCTGCCTGAGAGACGACTTGGTAGAGGGGTGGGACCTGGATTGTCCCCCTCTACATTCCCTTTATCCTCATTTCATATCTAAAAACAGGAAGTCGTGTGCTCCAGTCCCACAGCCGAAGTCTTAGAGCTGGGGCTCTAACCCATGCTGCGTCCCTCAAGGGGGCAGCTTCGGAAGCTTGGCCATCTAGAGAAACACTCCCCAGCAATTACCCCCGACTCCTGGCTCTCCTGCCCTTCCACAGTCTGGGGGGCAGGGAGGGGACAGCGCTGCATCATTCCCTGTGGCACTCCGCTCTGGGGCCATTAACAGACGCCTCCCCATCGATCGGATCTGCTAAGTGCTGCTGATTCAGGCGAGTGGGGGTGGGGGCCCCTGGGGGCAGAGGGGGTAGGAGCTGGGCAGGAAGAGAGGGGAGTCCAGGAAGGAGGTGGAGAGAATTGGCAAAGTTCCCTGCCACCCCCATTTTCCAGATGACGCGACTGAGGCCCAACCAGCTTTGTAGGAGGCGGAGTCTCCCCAGGGTCCCTCTCTGGCTGTCCTAGGGGAGGGGGCTCGGGGAGCCACGAGGCCCCTCCCTGCCTCCCTCCATCTCCCGGCAAGCTCGGAGGGGCGGGGAGAGAGAGCCAGAGGAGGAGGAGAACTCAGGCAGCTCTGCAGAGGGGGCCAGGAGCTCGGGTGTTTGGTACCCCCAGCCCCACCGCTGTTGCTGCTGCTGCAACGGGGACACAGGTGAGGACGGCCCAAGAGGGAGGGGGAGGGGGACCACCACTAGCGCTGTCCTCATCCTTCCCTGGTCCAGCCCCCATGCCCTAGCCCATCCTGGGATAGTCCCCAGGGGTCCCACTGGACCTTGCCCTTCCCAGGCCTCCTTCCGGGGACCCTGCGCCCTCTCCCTGCCTATGCCACCTCTCCTACGCCTGGCTGTGGTTGCTTCTCTTCCTCCTGCTGCCGCTGCTGCTACTGCCACTGCCCAGCACACACCGCCAGCCCCTCGGGGTGTGGTTTCCCCAGACCTGCCCCCAACGGTGGGACCCAGCCTTCTCCCGGCCTCCCCTGCCAGCTTCCTGCAAAGCCCAGGAGCCCCCCTCCCTGGAGACACACCCAACTCCCTTTCAACACCCCACCCTCCTCTTAACCCCATTTTGGGGGTAACCCCCTTCCTCTTATTTAGTCTTCATAGATCCCCTGGGTGCTCTGGGACTGTGCCCAACTTCCTAACATTTGAGTCCCAGCTCCTTGGAATTCCCCAGGCCCCTTTTTCCTCCCCGTAGAACTCCTGAGACTGTCGACTCAGGCTTTCTTGGCCCCTCTAGATACCCACCTCCCCCAGATAACTCTCAGCCTCTCAAAAAATAACCCAGCCCCCTATCCACCCCTTTGGATAACCTCTTCCCCTCTCCAGCCCTACTAGGCGGCCCTCGCCTCTCCTTTCTTCCCCAGAACTCCTCTAGAGTACAGACATCCCCCCAGGCTATTCTTGGCAACTCTAGGCAGTCCCAAGACACCTTTCAGCCTCTTTACAACCTCCTGGATCCACAGCCACCCCTCCAGATGCACCAGCTGCCTTTCCAGATCCATGAGGGGGGTCTAACCCTCTTATGCTTCCCCTAGAAGCTTGAGGGTGTGGACAACCCTCCTCACCTGTCTCAGCCCCTCTAGAACCCCCACTTCCAGACACTCTCAGTCTCTTTCAAGCACCTCTGGTCCCATTTCTACCCCTCCGGATGCCCCAGTCTCCTCTCCACCTCCACAAAGGAGTTCCAGGCTCTTCTGCCTTCCCTGAGACTCTTGAGAGTGTAGAGAACTCCTCACGTGTTTCTTGGCCCCTCTAGACGCCCCCAGACACCTCTCAGGCACAGGCTAACTCCTTTAGAATCATCTCGGTCTCTCTAAACCCTCCCTCAGCTCCTTCTTGGCCCCATCCCCACACCTCTTTTCTGTTCTCTATGTCCCCAAGTCCCTTCTTAGTCCCTCAGGACATTGCCCAGGCCCCTCCTAGGCTCTGTAAATGTCCCCCAAACTCCTTCCCATCTCTCTAGTTCTTCCTCCTGGTTCCTCTTGGCCTCTCTAGACACCCCCAGTTTCCTTGTTCAGGTGGCTCAAGGCGTCTCCAAGCCCCCACCATCCTGGAGACAGCCACATTCTCCTACACGCCACCCTCACTAAGTCTCCCTGGGCTTGGGGAGCGGCACGATGGCGGCAGGCCTGGCCACGTGGCTGCCTTTTGCCCGGGCGGCAGCGGTGGGCTGGCTGCCCCTGGCCCAGCAGCCCCTGCCCCCAGCACCGGGGGTGAAGACATCTCGAGGAGATGAGGTTCTGGTGGTGAACGTGAGTGGACGGCGCTTTGAGACCTGGAAGAATACACTGGACCGCTACCCAGATACCTTGTTGGGCAGCTCAGAGAAGGAATTCTTCTACGATGCTGACTCAGGCGAGTACTTCTTCGATCGCGACCCTGACATGTTCCGTCATGTGCTGAACTTCTACCGAACGGGGCGTCTGCACTGCCCACGGCAGGAGTGCATCCAGGCCTTCGACGAAGAGCTGGCCTTCTACGGCCTGGTCCCCGAGCTAGTTGGTGACTGCTGCCTTGAAGAGTATCGGGACCGAAAGAAGGAGAATGCCGAGCGCCTGGCAGAGGATGAGGAGGCCGAGCAGGCCGGGGACGGCCCAGCCCTGCCTGCAGGCAGCTCCCTGCGGCAGCGGCTCTGGCGGGCCTTCGAGAATCCACATACGAGCACTGCAGCCCTCGTTTTCTACTACGTGACCGGCTTCTTCATCGCCGTGTCGGTCATCGCCAATGTGGTGGAGACCATCCCATGCCGCGGCGCTGCACGCAGGTCCTCGAGGGAGCAGCCCTGTGGCGAACGCTTCCCACAGGCCTTTTTCTGCATGGACACAGCCTGTGTACTCATATTCACAGGTGAATACCTCCTGCGGCTGTTTGCTGCCCCCAGCCGTTGCCGCTTCCTGCGGAGTGTCATGAGCCTCATTGACGTGGTGGCCATCCTGCCCTACTACATTGGGCTTTTGGTGCCCAAGAACGACGATGTCTCAGGCGCCTTTGTCACCCTGCGTGTGTTCCGGGTGTTTCGCATCTTCAAGTTCTCCAGGCACTCACAGGGCTTGAGGATTCTGGGCTACACACTCAAGAGCTGTGCCTCTGAGCTGGGCTTTCTCCTCTTTTCTCTAACCATGGCCATCATCATCTTTGCCACTGTCATGTTTTATGCTGAGAAGGGCACAAACAAGACCAACTTTACAAGCATCCCTGCGGCCTTCTGGTATACCATTGTCACCATGACCACACTTGGGTGAGTGCGGACTCCATGTTGGGGGCTGCCCGATTACACTCACCCTTTCTGTAAAATTAGGAAGTTTAAAGGAATGATCTCCTTCCTTCCTTCCTCCCTCCCTCCCTCCCTCCCTCCCTCCCTTCCTTCCTTCCTCTTTCTTTTTTAGATGGAGTCTTACTCTGTTGCCCAGGCTGGAGTGCAGTGGCAAGATCTCAGCTCACTGCAACCTCTGCTTCCTGGGTTCAAGTGATTCTCCCGCTTCAGAATCCCAAGTAGCTGGGATTACAGGTGCATACCACCATGCCCAGCTAATTTTTGTATTTTTAGTAGAGATGGGATTTCACCATGTTGGCCAGGCTGGTCTCAAACTCCTGACCTCAGGTGATCCGCCCACCTTGGCCTCCCAAAGGGCTGGGATTACAGGCTTGAGCCACCGTGCCTGGCCTCTCTCTCTTTTTGAGCTTCAGTTTGCTAATCTGTACAAACTGAAGGAGCTGGACTTATTCTTCACATCCCTCCCAGCTCTGACAATGCCTTGATTTTGTAGGTCAGGAGACTTGGGTTCAAGGATTGTCTTAGCTGCTCTCTTTCTGTTGATGTCATTTTCTCATGGCCTCAGTTTTCCCCTCTGTAAAATGGGGAATGCTGATCCCTTCATCATCTAGAGAGGATTCAATGACATCACAGTTGTGAAAGTTCTCTGAATGTTTCTGGTGCAGGATACATAGGTGTTGGCTTTCTAGCACCTCTTTTTCTGTTTTGGGGACCCATGTCTCCCAACCTTCTAGAATTGTCTGCTGTGTGGGGCACTACTTCTGTGCCTTTGTGATTCCTTGATGTTTCCCAGAACAAGATGTTTTCAGCTTTTTTTTTTTTTTTTTTTTTTTTTTTTTTGGTAGATCCCTGCAGAAGAAACAGAGTTCGGATAAAAGTATCAAATGGAATCATTGAACTCATGAGCTTTCTAAAGATACTGTCTAGGGCAGATGCTGTGATCCTTCTCTAAGTTTCCATCACTGGGATTGGGTATACAGTTGGTGCTCAGTATCTGTTGAAGGCATGACTGAATGAATTGGGTTTGCTCAGTTTCTTCATAGAGGTACAAGAAAAGTTGATTTGGGGTTTCTAAAGCATAGAAACCCCAATTCTAGTTGGAGGTCCAGGATCAGACCAACAAACAAATACAGAGCGCTGACAGTAGGCTGGAACTGAGTATTTTGATGGCTTTTACTCTATTCAAGTCCTCACAACAACTCTGTGAGGGTGGATGTCTGCCCATGTCTCATAGTTGAGGACACGGTCTGAGATGACACATCAGAGAGCCAGCAATGGCCAAGTTGGAGAGACTTTTGAGCAGAGTCCTGAATGCTTAAAATGAGTCAAAATACAGAAATAAGGAACAGCCATCCTAGGGCACAGAGAAAAGGCTTAGAGGCTAAAGACTGCAGAGACTGTGTTTCTGTGGAGGAGTTCTGATTGGTTCTGCGGTCAGAACAAAAGTATGCAGTGTGATCTTGGGCGAGTCAGTTACAGAACCTCCCTGATCTTCAGGGGAGCTCTCTGTGAACAAGTTAGTAAGGTTGGCTTGGCTCTATCTCTATGGGAGGTGGGTGGCATGGAGAAAGACAGGGGGGTTTCAAGGCTCCTCCCTGTTTTGTCATATGTGGACAGTTTTCAAAGATTCCCCTACAGGGAAATGAAAAGGGGTCCTACTTAGACCGGGTAAGAGAGGCAGCCAAAACCAACAAAACACTCAGCCTGGGACTTGAAGCCCTTCGACTGGCCCATGGTGCTGGGACTCTCCTCCTAGGAGGAGGCTGTGTTCACTGTCTGTGACTTCCTCATGCTCCCCTCTATTGGTTTTCATAGATTTCTAGCTGACTCAGGTGCTTGGTATGTAGCTTGGACAGGGGCAGCAGATGGTAGGGGTTGAGGGCCAGGCCCATTTCTCACTTGACTCCCCAACATTTTACAGAGCAAGAAACTGAGGGACTCAGAAGGTTTGAGTGCCTGGCCAGGGTCACAGAGCTAGTCCGGATTAGATGGGATGGAGTGAGGGACTGAAAGGTAGGTGGGCACTTTTCCTGACCTTGGCCTACCTCCCCTCACTCCAGCTACGGAGACATGGTGCCCAGCACCATTGCTGGCAAGATTTTCGGGTCCATCTGCTCACTCAGTGGCGTCTTGGTCATTGCCCTGCCTGTGCCAGTCATTGTGTCCAACTTTAGCCGCATCTACCACCAGAACCAGCGGGCTGACAAGCGCCGAGCACAGCAGGTAACTGCGCTTTCCATCCGAGCACCTCCCACTCCCTACACCCCAAGCCAGTCTACTTTGGGGCTTACCCACCTGACCTTTTATCTCCTCTCTCTGCAGAAGGTGCGCTTGGCAAGGATCCGATTGGCAAAGAGTGGTACCACCAATGCCTTCCTGCAGTACAAGCAGAATGGGGGCCTTGAGGTGGGTTGGGGCCTGGATTGGGGTTGCAGTGAGCCATAACAGGGGGAGGAAGGTGCTGCCCTTATTGCTCTGCTCCATCCACTCCAGGACAGCGGCAGTGGCGAGGAACAGGCTCTTTGTGTCAGGAACCGTTCTGCCTTTGAACAGCAACATCACCACTTGCTGCACTGTCTAGAGAAGACAACGGTGAGGCCTAATGTGAGGTGGTATAGCAGAATAGAAAGGGGTCCCTCTGAGGCCATGCCAGTTCTCTCCCTTGGATGGGAGGCTCACTACAAATTGTGGAAATCACACAGAGCTTCCTGGAAGAGGCTACAGGAGAGCCAAGCCTTGAAGGATGGGCAAGGGAAGGCAAGAGGGAGCAATTTACAGAAAGGAGAGAACAGCCTGAGCAAAGGCTTGAGGGTGGGATTAGCTCCCATGGGATGCCCCGTGACCCCACCTCCCTTCTGCCCACAGTGTCATGAGTTCACAGACGAGCTCACCTTCAGCGAAGCCCTGGGAGCCGTCTCGCCGGGTGGCCGCACCAGCCGCAGCACCTCTGTGTCTTCCCAGCCAATGGGACACGGAAGCCTGCTGTCTTCTTGTTGCCCTCGCAGGGCCAAGCGCCGTGCCATCCGCCTTGCCAACTCCACTGCCTCAGTCAGCCGTGGCAGCATGCAGGAGCTGGACATGCTGGCAGGGCTGCGCAGGAGCCCTGCCCCCCAGAGGTAAGCAGCCCTCCTACCTGCTAGCCACACCTGGGGAAGCTCAGAGCTTAGACCAGAAGCTCTGAGATTCCATGACTCCAGGCCTAGCAAGTCAAGCTCGAACCCAAACCCCTCCATACTGGAAGCTTGGGCTTATCTTGTCTGGATCTCATTCTTCATCCATTCTTTTTTTTTTTTTGAGACAGAGTCTCACTGTCACCCAGGCTGAAGTGCAATGGCGGGATCTCAGCTCACTGCAACCTCCACCTCCTGGGTTCAAGCGATTCTCCTGCCGCAGCCTCATGAGTAGCTGGGGTTACAGGCACATGCCACCATGCCCAGCTAATTTTTGTATTTTTAGTAGAGATGAGGTTTTGCCATGTTACCCAGACTAGTCTCGAACTCCTCACCTCAAGTGATCCACCTGCCTCAGCCTCCCAGAGTGCTGAGATTACAGGCATACGCCACCTCGCCTGGCCTCTTCATCCATTCTTTCACCAAACATTTATTGAGCACCTATTGTGTGGCAGGCACAGTTGTAGGCAACTTGGATGTGGCAGTCAATGAACAGACAGAAGCCCCTGTATCCTATTCTAGTGGGATAAGACAGTTAACTTCTATTCTAGTGGGATAGGACAGTTAATAAACAAATACATAGATTATATAGCATATCAAACAGCTGTAAATGCCAAGGAGAAGTGCCGGGGCCAGGGATGGGGCTAGAAGCATGAGTATTAGCAGTTTCTATACAGTAATCCTTACCATTTTGGGAGGCTGCCAAGGCGAAGGATAACAGGAGTTGGAGATCAGCCTGGTTAACATAGTGAAACCCTTGTTTATTAAAAAATACAAAATACTAGCTGGGTAGGTGTACTGTAATCCTGAAGAGGCTGGGGAGGCTGAGGCAGGAGAATCACTCTGAACCAGGGAGGTTGAGATCGCACCATTGCACTCCAGCTTTGGGCAACAACAGCAAAACGCTGTCTCAAAAAAGAAAAAGAAAAGAAAAAAAGCTAGAGCAGGGTGGTGGTGATGCAGATTTTTTTGAGACTGAGTCTCTGTTGCCCAGGCTGAGTGCAGTACGATCCCCAGTCTTTCACTACAAGCTCTGCCTCCTAGGCATGCCATTCTCCTGCCTCAGCCTCCTGAGTAGCTGGGACTACAGGCTTCTGCCACCACGCCTGGCTAAGCTACTTTTGTATTTTAGTAGGGACAGGGTTTCACAGTGTTAGCCAGGATGGCTCGGATCTCCTGACCTCATGATCTGCCCACCTCGCCTCCCAAAGTGCTGGGATTATAGGCATGAGCCACCACGCCCAGCCTTTTTTTTTTTTTTTTTTGAGACTGAGTTCTGTTTCTTGGTTAGGCTGAGTGCAGTGGCTCAATCTTGGCCCACTGCAACCTCTTGCCTCCTGGGTCTGCTTTACTCTCCTGCCTCAGCTCCCACAGCTGGGCCTATAGGCACAGCGTGGCACCACACCCAGCTACACTTTTTGTATTTTAGTAGACAGGGTTTACCCATGTTGGCTAGGATGGTATCGATCTCCTGACCTCATGATCCACCCACCTCGGCCTCCCAACGTGCTGGGATTACAGGCGTGAGCCATCGCGCCTGGCTGCGTTTTTTGGTTTTTCTTTTGAGATGAAGTTTTGCTCTTGTTGCCCAGGCTGGAGTGCAGTGGTGCAATCTCGGCTCACTGCAACCTCTGCCTCCCGGGTTCAGATGATTCTCCTGCCTCAGCCTCCCGAATAGCTGAGGCGGGATCACAGGTGCCCGCCACCATGCCCAGCTAGTTTTTTATATTTATGTATTTATTTATATATTTATATATTTATTTATTTATTTTTGAGATGGAGTCCTGCTCTGTCGCCCAGACTGGAGTGCAGTGGCGCGATCTTGGCTTACTGCAACCTCCGCCTCCCGGGTTCAAGCAGTTCTCTGCCTTAGCCTCCCAAGTAGCTGGGACTACAAGTGCGTGCCACCACGCCCAGCTAATTTTTGTATTTTTAGTAAAGATGGGGTTTTGCCATGTTGGCCAGGATGGTCTCAATCTCTTGACCTTGTGATCTGGCCACCTCGACCTCCTAAAGTGCTGGGATTACGGGCATGAGCCACTGCACCCGCCAATTTTTTATATTTTTAGTAGAGATGAGGTTTCACCATGTTGGCCAGGCTGGCCTCAAACTCCTGACCTTCAGGTGGTCCACCTGCCTCGGCCTCCCAGAGTGCTGGGATTACAGGCATGAGCCACCACTCTCAGTTGGTGATGCAGTTTTAATAGTGTGGTCAGGGAAGGCTTTACTAAGGTGACAACTGAGCCAAGACCTGAAGGAGGCAAAGGAGTGGGCTATGCAGAGGAAGGAAGAGCTTTCTCAGCAGAGTGAACAGCCTGTGCAAAGGCCTTGAAGCAGATGTGGGTCCACATTAGAGACATAGCAAGGAAGCTATCATGGGTGGAGGAGAGTGAGCTAGGGGGAGAGTGGTAAGAGGCAAACTCAGAAAGGAGTGAGGGTCCCACCTTAGATCCTACTGTAGACACTTGGAAGGACTTGGACACTGTTAGGAGTAACCATGAGAGAACATTTTCATATGTATGCTCATTGTGTTCCAGACACTGCTCTGAGCACTTCGTAACATTTTCAATCTCATTTAATCTCCACAGCAACCCTATGGGAGATAGTGTTCATTCCACGCTACAGATGAGAGAAGAGAGAGGTTTGGAGTGGTTAAAATAGGACCAGGATTTGAACCCAGGACTGTCTGACTCTAGAGTCCTCACTCTTTACCACCATAATTGGGGATGCAGGAGAAGTACTTACGTACTTAGCAGTGTCAGGGACCCAGTAGGTGCTCTATAAATGCCATGATTGCTATGGCAAGTATTAAGATAACTTTTTTTTTTTTTTTTGCGACTGAGTCTCACTCTGTTGCCCAGGCTGGAGTGCAGTGGCGCGATTTCGGCTCACTGCAAGCTCCGCATCCTGGGTTCATGCCATTCTCCTGCCTCAGCCTCCTGAGTAGCTGGGACTACAGGTGTCTGCCACCACGCCCAGCTAATTTTTTGTATTTTTAGTAGAGATGGCGTTTCACCATGTTAGCCAGGATGGTCTCAATCTCCTGATCTCGTGATCCGCCTGCCTTGGCCTCCCAAAGTGCTGGGATTACAGGCATGAGCCACCGCGCCTGGCTGATAACTTTTATTTATTTATTTATTTATTTTGAGATGGAGTCTCATTCCGTCGCCCAGGTTGAAGTGCAGTGGTGCAATCTCAGCTCACTGCAACCTCCACCTCCTGGGTTCAAGCAATTCTCCTGCCTCAGCCTCCCAAGTAGCTGGGATTACAGGCATGCGCCACCATGCCCGGCTAATTTTTTGTATTTAGTAGAGACCAGGTTTCACCACGTTGGTCAGGCTGGTCTTGAACTCCTGACCTCAGGTGATCCACCCGCCTTGGCTTCCCAAAGTGCAGGGATTACAGGCATGAGCCACCGCACCCGGCCTAAGATAACTTTTTAAGAGCCTTCCATCTTTTCCACAGCCGCTCCAGCCTCAATGCCAAGCCCCATGACAGCCTTGACCTGAACTGCGACAGCCGGGACTTCGTGGCTGCCATTATCAGTATCCCTACCCCTCCTGCCAACACCCCAGATGAGAGCCAACCTTCCTCCCCTGGTGGCGGCAGCAGGGCCGGCAGCACCCTCAGGAACTCCAGCCTGGGTACCCCTTGCCTCTTCCCTGAGACCGTCAAGATCTCTTCCCTGTGAGGGGTAGACCTGCCCATTCAGAAGGTCCTCTTCATTTTTGAGAAATCCTTTCCAAAGCCATATTTTTGGGAGGCAGAGAGAGGCAGGCTTGGACACCCCTTCTGCCCCCCTACTGAGAACTATGCAATGGAGTTTCATGAAATGGTCCACATAGTGGGGAAGTAGCCAGGAAATGGGAAACTTCCCCCCACCCCAGACATTTTTCCTGGTGGGAGCTGAAGCACTGGGCTTCCACAGGCCCCTGGCCTCCTTGCCCCAGCACACTGGGACTGGCCCCACTCTCCCAGCTGGACTCCTGCATGCTCCTCCCCTTGGGCTCTCAGTTGAAGGTAAAGCTTTGATCTGATATCTGAGGTCTGGCCTAAGAAGGAGAGTTGAGATTTCCACTTCCCTCTGGCTGGGATATGGAGCTTTGGAGGTTCAGAGAAGAGAACCCTCACCTCTGATCTGGCCTCTACACGAGGTCCTCACCCTCCATCTGGCCCAACAATTCCCAGATTCTGAAGCTTGGAATGCAAACACAGGCTTCATGGGCTGTGGCCTCTGCAGTGACCTGCCATCCCCAGGCCTTGCCTGAGGGGTCAGGCTGCCTCTCCCAACACACACTCAGATAGCACAAATTCTACCATCCCCTTCCCTGGCTGCTGGAAATGGGACCCCGCAACCCTGTCCTCTGCCGGGCCCCCAGCAAACTCTAGCAATAGCAGCTGCTGCCGTGTCATTATGCAAAGCCTCTGACCAGTTTGCTGCAGCATTTACATCTGCCCTAATCAGAGGGGCCACCTCTAACTCCTCCTCCTCCTCTCTTCTCCTCTGGTTTGCCTCCTTCCTGGGTTGGGCTGGAGTCTGGACTGGCCGAGATAAGAGCCTGGCAACCAGCAAGAGCTGGGCTGTATTTGGAGATCATGGGCTGATTCCATGTTCTTGAGCAAGAGTCCAGAAGCATCAGGGGCTCAGGCCTGGGATGTTTTTGAACTTTGGGAGTTATAGGAGACAGGAGGAACTTCTCCTCCTCCTCCCCTACAATTCCTTTTCCCATATTCCTTTCTTCTCCCTCTTGGGTCACCTTCCAGAACTCTGCTCTCAGGCTGAAATCTGGCATCATCTCAGGTTCCCTGTCCCCAGCACTGTCCCCATGGAGCTGGCGGCTGACAAAGATGTAGTTTCCATCAGTCAATAAAACCTGAGAGGAGAGATGAGGACTGAGTATCTCCTGGCTCTGTGGATTTGGGGGCTGGGTTGGGCTTGGGGGTTGAAAACACTCTGATTTCAATCCCTTTTGGCTAGGAGAAGGGCAGGTATGGGTCAAGGTATGGGAGATGGATGGTTGGTGATGTATTCTGGAAGACGGGGATCCAGGAGAAATGAAAGAACGTGGTTTGAGGAGTCCATCTACAGCCAGTGAGGCAGGCCAGGGGGTCCTGAGACATTCCTCCTTGGATATCATCTGCGCCAGCTTCCTGATTCACAGATGGGGAAACTGAGACCCAGAGAAACACATAGAGGAGACTTAAACCCAGGCTTCCTGACAGCAAACAACTCTGAATTTAACCCTAATAAAAGCATCACTTGGTTTGGTGAATTTCCTTTCCTTATGGACGCCCCCTACATTCTCTCTTCTGGGCTACTGGCTACACTAGGTTAGTGTGTGGCTGAGTTCTGTAGAGCACTGAGCAGACAGACCATGGATTCAGGTTGATCTGGGTTCCAGTCCCTGGGTGAGAGAATCATTTACCTTCTCTTGCCTCAGGTTGCTAATCTGTGAAATAGGGATAATTCATTTAGTCACCAAATATTTATTAACTTCCATTATGTGCCAGCCCTAGGGATACAAAGGTGGGCAAAGTAGACATTGTCTCTGATGTATAGTTGAGCATGGAAGGCAGACAAGTAATTACAACATGGTGTGGCAGAACTAAGATCCATGGGTTATAGAAGCATGCAGATGGCAGGAGAACTTAACCTGGCCAACACACAAGGAATGAGTTGGAGTTAGCCAGGCAGCAAATCAAAGGATGCAATGTTCTGGGCAGAGGGAACAGCATGTGCAATGACCTGGAGGTTAGAGAGTGAGCTCAGGCCTTTGGGGAACTGAAAGTATTTCAGTCCAGCTGGGGAGGAGAGTGTGGGGCTGAGGAGAGGAAGGATGGAGAGGTAGGCCAGATAACAAAAAGCTTTGACGCTATGACGCGAATTTTGAACTTCATCCTAAAGATAGTGGGGACTTCTAAAGGCTTTTAAACAGAAAAGTCATGATGAAGTTTGTGTTTCAGAATGATCATTCTGGCTATGGAGAGTAGATATAGAGAAACAGTCCTGGATGGAAGAAAAGTAGGGAGGAGGCTTTTATAATAGTTTAGGTGGTAGGGGACAGTGGCTTGGACTAGAGTAGTGGCAGTAGAATTGCAGAGTCTAGAGATTTGGGAGGTAGAATTGGCAGGACTTGGGATTGACAGGCATGTGGGAGTTGAGGAAGAGGGAGCAGTCAAGGTTGACTCCCAGGTTCTGGCTTGGACAACAGCTGGATGGGAGTGCTATTCCCTGGTAAAGGGAACATCAAAGCTGTCAGCACTCAGTGCTAGGTACATAGTAAGTACTTGGTGAAGGGTAGCCATGATTACTATCTTGAGTTCAGTTTTAGATGTGTAGTGAGTGAAACATATGGGGCTAGAGTGAGATGATCATGAGAAGATTCAATGTGATAATGTGCATTTGGCACAGAGCCATGAACACAACAGGCCTGGTAAACATGAAAGTCCCCTCCTCCCATTAAGTCTCATGAGCAGAAAACACTACTTAGAACCCATTTATTACTTACACCTTTCAGGGAAGAACTTCAACTAGGGTTAGTATCTGAAGGGAGGCAAGGCTATACTCAAAACAGCTTTCCCATGGTCTCTTTCAGTCAACCTGTTGTATGGCTTGTCTCCTAAGACTGGAAGTGAACTCCTAATACCTTCTTGGTTCATCAGCTCATCTGAACCCCATAACCATTCCCTGAGGTAGTCTGGGCAGGCATTATCATTCCCGTTTTACACATGGGTAATCTCAAAAGCAACACAATGACTTGCTCAAGATCATACAGTTGGTAATGGTCCATCTGTGCCTGGAACTGAGGTCTTTCTGGCTCCAAAGCCTAGGATCCTTCCACTGCACCACCATGCAGACTACTTTATTGAACACTTCCTATGTGCTGGGCACAACACCAGGCCCTTCAGAAGCATTAATCTCTGATCCTCAGATTGGAATTATCATTGCCAATTTATAGAATAGAAATTGAGGATGGGTGCTCACTTCGCACCACATATACTAAACTTAGAACGATACAGAGAAGATTAGCATGGCACTATGCGAAAGGATGACACGCAACTACGTGAAGCGTTCTATAAAAAAGTAAACAACAACAATAACAAAAGTTGAGGACGGGGTGGGAGTTAAATGACTGACAAAGATCAATCAGACAGGAAGGGCAGAGCTAGAATTAGCGTGTAGCTCTCCAGCTACTCAATAGCAGGGATTCTGCCAACCCCATTTCGAGACGCTGACTGGTGACAGAGCTGATTCATAAACCTCGATGGACCCAAGCAAACTCAGTTTTAGAAAAAGGCTGGGCTTGGCCAGGCGCGGTGACTCACGCCTGTAATCCCAGCACTCTGCGAAGCCGAGGCGGGAGGATCGCTTGAGCCCAGGAGCTGGAGATCAGCCTGGGCAACATAGCGAGACTTTGTCCCTACAAAAAAGTGAAAAAAAAATTAGCCGGGCGTAGTGGTGCGCGCTTGCGGTTCCAGCTATTCGGGAGACTGAGGCGGGAGGATCGCTTGAACCTGGGAGTTGGAGTTTGCAGTGAGCTATGATCGCGCCGCCGCATTCCAGCCTGGGCGACAGAGTGAGACCCCCGTCTCGATTAGAGGGGGAGAAAAAAAAAAAAAAAAAAAAAAAAAAAAAAAAGGCGGGGCCGCGCCTGCGCACTAGCCGTAGGGCCGGGGAGGTCAACGCGAGGGCGAGAGTACTGTGGTGCCAGAGAAGGCGTGTCTGTTTCCCAAACAACCACTGTCCCCACGGTGCTTGTCTGTCCCAAGGTTGGTCGGTATGACGCGAGTGACGGCGTCTTTTAGCCAATCACCGCAGAACTCAGGCTGTTGCCGGGGTGAAGCGGTGTCCGCCTCCCCCGGAAGAATATTTGTAGGTGGGTGGGACCGGAAGTGACGCTACAGGGGACTGCTATGCTCTGGGAGTGTTGATGTTTTCCAGTCATTCCGGCTGACAGCGTTCAAGTTGGAAGCCTGGAGGGGAGGTGTTTTTCCTGTCGTACGTGGGACACGCCACGCTGTCCGTCCGCAGTACCGACGACTGCGAGTCAGAGCTTCAGGGAGAAAAGTGAAGAGCAAGACGGGACCGACGGGGAGAAAGGCTGGGAACCAGGGTGTCGACTTTGACTGAAATTTGAGACGGAGGGCACCGGAGGGCGAGCACTCGCCTGTGATTGGCCCGTGGGCGTCGTCGAGAACCCACGCAGCTGCTCAATTGGTTGGTGTTCGCAATTGTTGTGGCTGCGGCGGCGATTTTGCCCACGTACTTCCGAGCAAGGGGCGGGGCTGTGCCCTGGCGCGCGTGCGCAGCGCCCCGGGGCCCCACCCGGTAGTGCAAGAACCTGCGAGGGGGCGGAGCGAAGAGGTGCTTGTTTTGGTTCTGTTTCCTTTGAAGCAGAAGGCCGGAACAAGCGTAGCAATAAATTTGCTGGACTTGGAGAGAAGGTTCCGACAAACTCGCCGCACTGCCTTCATCTTGGACTTTACATCCGGGTTCTCCTCCCGGCGTGACCCGCGCGCCGCCGCCGCCGCCGCCGCCGAGGGTTCTCGAACCGGTGCCGCGATCCCTTTATCCGGGTTTCGCCGTTCCCGTCGTGCTTAGCGCACTACACTAGCCCCCCTCATCCGGGTTCTCTCCCGGCGTGCCTCGCGCCGGGTTTGTTGGGGGGTACTCGGCGGTGCAGCCATGACTATACTCCCCAAAAAGAAGCCGCCGCCTCCCGACGCCGACCCCGCCAACGAGCCGCCGCCGCCCGGGCCGCTGCCCCCGGCGCCGCGGCGCGGCGGGGGTGTGGGCGTGGGCGGCGGCGGCACGGGCGTGGGCGGCGGCGATCGCGACCGTGACTCCGGCGTCGTGGGGGCCCGTCCGCGAGCTTCGCCACCGCCTCAAGGCCCGCTACCAGGACCGCCGGGCGCACTTCATCGCTGGGCGCTGGCCGTGCCGCCTGGTGCAGTGGCGGGTCCCCGGCCACAACAGGCTTCTCCACCTCCTTGCGGGGGCCCAGGTGGTCCCGGCGGCGGTCCCGGCGACGCGCTGGGCGCAGCGGCGGCGGGTGTGGGTGCCGCGGGCGTGGTGGTGGGTGTGGGTGGTGCCGTAGGCGTGGGCGGCTGCTGCTCCGGGCCTGGGCACAGCAAGCGGCGACGTCAAGCTCCTGGGGTTGGCGCGGTTGGCGGGGGCAGTCCCGAGCGTGAGGAGGTCGGCGCAGGCTACAACAGTGAGGACGAGTATGAGGCGGCTGCAGCACGCATCGAGGCTATGGACCCTGCCACTGTCGAGCAGGTAAGAGCTGCGGGATGAGGGATGGGCGGCTACGGCAGATGGGACCCCCAGACTGTGAAGAGACTCAAGGAAGGCTGTTTGAGATCGCCCCAAGGGATTTAGGCGTTTTCACTGGGCCTGACAGTCTTCTCTGGTGGTAGGGGTGTGAGATGCCTTCTTTCCTCCCCTCCAGGGATTTGGGGCTAGAGGCCTACGATAAGGTGGCAGACTTAAAGATGGGATCCGAGGCCTCTTTTAGGGTCTGTAATCGTCATTTCAGTCCTTGGGACCTCATCTTGTAGGGCCAATAGTTGGGAATTCTCCAAGAGACACAGGTAGGATCGCGCCCCTCTTGAGCAGGAGTCTCAGGTCTTCCAAAAGACCTAGGTCTGTGTTCAGTGGCTTAAGAGCTCTTTTCCTTTGGGATAGAAGTTTGAGATTCCTCCTCCAGGAAAGTCAAATAAGGTGGAGACCTCAGAGATCAGGTCTGAACATCCCCAAGGAGCCTAAGCCCTTTCAAGAGTCTAAGACACTCTGCATGTAGGACAGTCCTCTCCTGCTTCGCTAGGTAACACGGCACAGGACCACTGAATAGCCAGACCTGAGACCTCAAGGGTCCTAAGTCTGTCTTCAGGGGCCTGAGAGTCCTTATTGTAGAATCAAGGTCCTGACACACACACACACACACACATGCCCCCTTTAAGGACAGGGATCTTCTAAGCTTTTTCCAGGGATGTAAGACTTTTTGCAGGGATATATGATTCCCTTGCCCTTGGGGACAGGGACCGAAACCAACACCCAAGGACCAGCAGCTTTACTTGAGTACAAGAGACTCATCCGCTTTCTGAGTGACAAAGGTCTGCATTTCCTATCAGTGGCTGAGACCTACCTCTTCGGAGACAAGGCCCTGACTCTCTTCAGGATCTTAAGCTTCTTGTAAGAAGAGATGGGCCCTCAGCGCCCCCACCAGGGGCCTGAACCTTTCTTCAGGAAAATGAAGACTCACAGCGTTGGATCCTAGGGCCTAAGATCCACCTGCTTATGGACTGAGGTTTTTAGAGACCGAGTCTGAGGCCTCTTCGGGGGCGTGGTGTTCTGCTGCAAAGGTCTCAGACAAGGTGAAGCCTTAGGAGATTCTTCTTCTCAAGACTAGTGTCTGAGTGGTTTTGGGGGTCCGAGACTCCCTACCCCACAAGCATATGTGACCTTTTTACCCCAATTATAAGGGACTGAAACATACCTTGGGGATACAGTATCTCATTTTCCCTTTTGTAACAGGGGTTTGAGGCCCTCCCCTCTTTGGGCCTAAGCTTCTTGTCAGGGACATATGACCCTTGCCTTGGGAACTTGAGCCTGAGACGACTCCTCAGGGGACATGGGCAACATGGGATCCCAGAGATGATGTCTGGGGCCTCCCTACAGATCTCTGCCTACATTTAAGGGCCTGAGACCCACTCTGCCAAGGACACTTGAGCTTTCCTTCAGGGACGGGAGACTCATACATACCCTGGTGACGTGTGTGTCTAGAGGTAAGGTCTGAGCTTCCTCCTCAAGGAACTTAAGGTGTACCCCTGAGAAACAGGAGGACTCCTCCCCCGACACCTGAGCCCTGAGACCCTTCCCTTGGGGCATGGATAAAGGATCCCTGTGGAACAGGGTCCTGAGTCTACCTCCAAGGGTTTGAATCCTACCTCAGGTGTGCGAAGGCCTGTTCCCCACCTTAGGACCTGATTTCTGAACCTGTCCTTAGGGTACTGTCACCTCACCTCAGACAACATACATACACCCTAGTCATAGGGGTCATTTGGGGATGTAAGATTTCCTGCCTCGGGGACTTGGGCCTCAGATTCCCAATTCCTTTCGGGGACATGAGTAGAGCAGGATTCTGAGGAAAAGAGTCTGGGCCCGAGCTTCCTCTCTGGGACAAGATATCGTTTGCCTTAGGGACTGGGGCCTGGCTCCCAGTTGGGCATGAGGCTCTCCCTCTACCACACCAGGCATTCTTTTCTGTACCGGGAGAGGAATGTGAGGTCATCCTCTCCCATTGGACAGAAGGACCTGGATGCTCTTCAGGGTCATATGAACCCCTTATCCTGAGCTCCCTCGTGGCCAGGGCCAAGAAGATCCTCCTACTTTCTATGAGAAGATTGTCAGGTCCTGGGGACATGGAGTCTGGAGCCTCCCTTCTGAAACCAGGAGCGATTCAGAGTTTCTCCCTGACCTAGCTATGCTTGCTTCTCACCTCTAGATCATATAATAAGTTTTGAACTGCTTTTGACAAGCTTTTTTCTTCCCAGGGACAGGAAAGGGGTTTGGGACATCGCCACTCTGGGGAAATTCTCCTCCCACATTCCTTTTCCCCTTGGCTCAGGTAAATCTTTCTGTACTTCACAGGGGCCCCAAGCCTTGTCTTGAGCTCCCTGTTCTTGTTCCCTTCCTCCCATCATTAATTCTGGCACGATAAGCCATCTGTACTCAAGGGTCAGGACCAGTTATTTCTTCTCTCTGTGGTTGGGTAGTTTCTTTCCTTCTCTAGAAACAGGGAGCCATACATCCCTGGTTCCATCGACAGAGAGAAAGAACATCCTGTGCTGCCATGGTAACTCAAAAACACCTCCTTATGCCCCTTGCAGTCCCTCTCTTATACTTGTCCCCATAAGAACATGGGAGTAAGCCGGGCATAGTGGCCCATACCTGTAGTCCTAGCTACTCGGGAGGCTGAGGCGGGAGGATCACTTGAGCCCTGGAGTTCAAGACCTGTTTGGCAACATAGTGAGACCTCATCTTTTTTTTTTTTTTTTTTTTTTGAGATGGAGTCTCGCTCTGTCGCCTAGGCTGGAGTGCAGTGGCGCGATCTCCGCTCACTGCAAGCTCCACCGCCTCCCGGGTTCACGCCATTCTCCTGCCTCAGCCTCCCTAGAAGCTGGGACTACAGGCGCCCGCCACCACGCCCAGCTAATTTTTTTGTATTTTTAGTAGAGATGGGGTTTCACCGTGTTCACCAGGATGGTCTTGATCTCCTGACTTTGTGATCCGCCCGCCTCGGCCTCCCAAAGTGCTGGGATTACAGGTGTGAGCCACCGCGCCCGGCCGACCTCATCTTTATTAATTAAAAAACAGAATATGAAAATCAAGTTCTGTGGGTTCATGAAACCTGCCCTTCCCAATGACAGGAGAGGCTTTCTGTCCCCACACTTCTTGGGACAGATAAGGTGATCCTCTTTTCCCTGCCTCACCTGGTCCAACTTGAGAACTTTTGGGGATGAGAAGAGGGAAGATTCCTCCTGCCACCCCAGTCTTGGTCCTAAACTATCACTAGGGGTGTTTGTAGCCTGGAGGTCAGTTGGATCCCTTGGGAAGAGAGGCGTCATTAAGAGGGAGTCTGGATGGCGATTCTGGGGTTCTGACTACTTGGGCTTCCTCTTTGTCCTGATTCTCTTGTATCCCTACTTCCTTTAGGAGTCTTTGGCACCGTGGGGTCCAGGTGCTGGGTGGGTGGTGATGTCAGGGGTTCCCAGGCATGGCTGTCTTGCTGAGAGTCTGCTCTATGAAAAGGTTGGCCTGTAAGCATCCTGAGTTTGGAGACCCCACAGAACTCTTTGAGAAGGGGCATGTGAACTGAGGTGGTGCAAAAAGCTGAGCGTGGCACCATAGTTGATGCCTGGGTTCCAACTCTGGGTCTTTCAGGGCTTTGCTGGATGAAGCAGGGTAGGTTCTACCTATGCGCTCTGGGCCTCAGTTTCCTCACTGGCCAGGCAAGATGCTGGTGAGGTGTTGTTTGGGATTTTAGGGAACTCAGTCCAAAGCTCTCTGGACCTGGAGGTGGCAAAGAATGGTGGATGTCTTTTGAGGAGGAACTGGGTTTCTTCCCTCTCTTCCTGGCTCCTCTGTTCCCTCTCAGCCATCCAAGCTTGGTGGGCAGGACAAGCAGCCTGTTTTGTGTGAGGCTCACGGTGGATGAACAGCCTTTTTTTGTGGGCAGCCCTGTTGTAATGAACAAGCTCAGTGGGATTTCCTGTCAGGAGGCCTGTTGGATAGTGGTGTGGAGGTAGAGTTGTGTGTGGAGTTGGGGCTTTGGAGCAAGGCAAGCTTTGAGCCATCATCCCTCAATTCTCTCATCACCTTCCAGACTTCAGCACCTCCTCCTTACCTGCTTTATAGCTTTAGGTAAACTACTTCCCCCCTCAGCTGCCCTTTTTGCAAAAGTTTGTCCGTGCCCAGGTGTATCTGATCTTGCTCACCTTGGACCTTGACTGGTTCTTCCTCTTGCCCAGAATGGGCAGTTTGCCCCAGGTTCATCTTCGTTCTTCCTAGGAGCCTTTGTCCACTCCTAGTAACCTATCTTTGGTAGCAAAAGCCCTTCATTTGGCATCTAGGAACCTGCTGATTTCTTGGGTTCTTCTTACCCCAACTGGAATTGGGTAGCTAGCTGGTGGGAAAGCAGGAAGGGGTCTTTTCCCAGGCAATGTGGATTTCAGTCCTGTTTCTGCAGTAAGCTTTTGTGTGGTCTTCAGCCAGTTCCCTTTTCTGGTTCTTGGTTTCTCCCTCCATGAAATGGGTAGTGGTGAGGAGGGAGGTTGGACTCATTGCTCTGAAGCAAGTTATAGTCTCTTCCCTGTTGCCACTCCCCTCACCCTTCATGAAAGTTTTAAGTGGGACCCCTTGGCCTTTGGGGGTTGTGGTAGGACATTTCAAGCAGTGTTCAGCATCCTTCTTGGCTGGTGCTGAGCCCTTGGGTGTGTTTCTTTTAACAACTTTAATGAGATGTAATTCATGTACCATGCTATTCACCTATTTGAAGTGTACAGTTCAGTGGCTTTTAGTATATTCACAGATCGGTGCGTCCATCACATCACTACAGTCAATTTTAGAACATTTTCATCACCTTAAAGAGAAATCCAGCACTCTTTAGCCATGATCCCCCAATTTCCTCATCCCCTTCCAGCCTCTGGCAACTACTAATCTACTTTCTGGCTTAATTTGTCTATTTTGGATGTTTCATGTAAATGGAATAATAGAATATGCAGTTATTTGTTATGTGGCTTTTTTCACTTAGCATAATATGTTAAAGGCTTATCCATGTTGTAGCATGTATCAGTACTTCATTCCTTTCTATTACTGAATAACAGGATCTTGGGTTATTTTTGTTTTTGTTTTTGAGGTGGAGTCTCGCTCTGCTGCCCAGGCTGGAGTGCAGTGGCGCAATGTCAGCTCACTGCAACCTCCGGCTCCTGGGTTCAAGTGATTCTGCTGCCTCAGCCTCCCGAGTAGCTGGGACTACAGGCATCCGCCACTGTGCCCGGCTAATTTTTGTATATTTAGTAGATATGGGGTTTTACCATGTTGGCAAAGCTGATCTCCTGAACTCCTGACCTCAGGTGATCCGCCTGCCTTGGCCTCCCAAAGTGCTGGGATTACAGGTGTGAGCGACCGCGCCCGGGCGATCTTGGAGGTTTTTAATCCCCCTGCCCTCAGTGGCCTAGCCAAATGTTGGTGCCTTGGGCTTCTCCCCTTCTGCCCTGGAGGGCTTGTGTTGGTCCTTAGAGAGTATTGTGTCTGTGTTTCTCGTTGGATGGGTTGCCTGTGTTTTTTTTTTGTTTTTTGTTTGTTTGTTTTGTTTGAGACGGAGTCTCACTCTGTCCCCCAGGCTGGAGTGTAGTGGCGCCATCTCAGCTCGCTGCAACCTCCACCTCCCGGGTTCACACCATTCTCCTGCCTCAGCCTCCCGAGTAGCTGGAACTACAGGCGCCCACCACCACGCCTGGCTAATAATTTTGTATTTTTAGTAGAGACGGGGTTTCACCGTGTTAGCCAGGGTGGTCTCGATCTCCTGACTTCGTGATCCACCCACCTCGGCCTCCCAAAGTGCTGGGATTACAGGTGTGAGCCACCATGCCCAGCTCACCTGTTTTGTCCATGGAGCCAGGCTAGTGTTCCTGGGTGCTTTGCTGGAGGGGGTGGTCTTGGCACCAGGGCTGCTGGGACAGAGCTGTGAGTCCCAGAATGCTAAACACCTCTTGGCCATGGGCTCAGGGAAGACATCTGTCCATGAACTGCCACTGCTGCTGCCATCTTTTGCCCCCTTCCTGCTTCAGTGGCAGCTCATCCATCCATAGGCAGGGTCAGTAGTTTCCCATGCTGAGAAGGGAGATTCCAGGCCCCTGCTGCCTTAATTCTGACCTCCTATTCTGGAGGATGGTAGGCAGGTGGACCCTGCAGAGTGGGATCCATGCCATGTTGTCTCACATCCTTGAGGCACTAGGGAACAGACACCAAGGAGTGCTACCAAGAGGGGTGTGTTTCCTGTGGCTGTTGTGACAAATGTTACCACAGACTAGGTGGTTTAAAACAACAGAAGTTGGCTGGGTGCGGTGGCCCACCCCTGTAATCCCAGCACTTTGAGAGGCTGAGGCGGGTGGATCATGAGGTCAGGAGTTCAAGACCAGCTTGGCCAAGATGGTGAATCCGCATCTCTACTAAAAACAGAAAAATTAGCTGGGTGTGGTGGCGGGTGCCTGTAATCCCAGCTATTTAGGAGGCTGAGGCAGAGAATTGCTTGAACCCAGGAGACGGATTGGAGGTTGCAATGAGGTGGAGGTTTCAGTAAGTTGAGATTGCACCACTGCACTCCAGCCTGGGCGACAGAGAGAGACTCCGTCTCAAGAAAAACAAAACAAAACAAAAAACAGAAGTTTATTCTCTCACAATTCTGGAGGCCAGAAGACCAAAATCAGTTTCACTGCTTCCAAATCAAAGTGTTGGCAGGGCCACACTCCTTCTGGAAGCTCTCCAGGAGAATTTAGACCTTTTCTAGCCTCTCGTGGCTGCCAACATTCCTTGGTTTATGGTTGCGTCATTCTAATCTCTGCTTCCATCTTCATCATCGCCTTCTCTGTAAATTTGGTTTCCTTTTCTGTCTGTATTGAATTTCCCTTTGTCTCTCTTTCATAAGGACACTTGTGATTGCATTTAGGTCCTACCTGATACTCCAAGATAACCCCCCTATCTCCAGATTTAATAATGTAAGTTAATTACGTCTGCAAACACTTTCTATTTTCTCTTTTTTTTTTTGGAGACAGTCTCGCTTTGTCACCCAGGCACAATCTCGGCTCTCTGCAACCTCCGCCTCCTGGGTTCAAGCTATTCTCCTGCTTCACCCTCCCGAGTAACTGGGATTACATGCACCCACCATCACGCCCGGCTAATTTTTGTATTTTTAGTAGAGATGGGGTTTCGCCATGTTGGCCAGGCTGGTTTCAAACTCCTGACCTCAGGTGATGCACCTACCTCAGCCCCCCAAAGTGCTGGGATTACAGGCATGAGCCATTGTGCCCGGGCTTTTCTTTTCAGACAGGGCCGGCCTCTGTCACCCAGGCTGGAGTGCAGTGGTGTAATCTTGGCTCACTGCACCCTCCACTTCCTGGACTCAAGTGATCCTCCAGCCTCAGCCTCCCGAGTAGCTGGGACCACAGGTGCGAGCCACCATGCCTGGCTAATGTTTGGTGTTTGTTTGTTTGTTTTTGAGATGGAGTCTCGCTCTGTCGTCCAGGCTGGAGTACAGTGGTGCGATCTTGGCTCACTGCAACCTTCGCCTCCCAGGTTCCAGCAATTCTCTTGCCTCAGCCTCCTGAGTAGTTGGGATTACAGGCGCCTGCTACCACGCCCGGCTAATTTTTGTATTTTCAGTGGAGATAGGGTTTTACCATGTTGGCCAGGCTGGTCTCGAACTCCTGACCTCAGGCAATCCACCTGCCTCGGCCTCCCAAAGTGCTGCGATTACAGGCGTGAATCACCATGCCTGGCCTGTATTTTTCGTAGAGATGAGATTTCATCATGTTGCCTAGGCTAGTCTTGAACTCTTGAGCTCAAAGTGATCTACCTGCCTTAGCCTCCCAAAGTGCTGGGATTGCAGGCATGAGCCACCATGTCCGGCTCTACCTTTTTCATTATAAGGTAACATTTACAAGTTCCAGGGGGGTTAGGGTTTGATATCTTTGCGTGGCTATTAATCAGCCTACTAGAGAGGCTTTTTTCCTTCCTGGGGAAAGGAAGGGAACTCATTAAGTGGTCTCTTACTGGGCAAAGCCCTGTAATATTTGAGTCTGCCCAGCATCCCTATTATTGGGAGGCTTGGTATCCCCATTCACAGATTGGAAAACTGGCTCAGAGCAGTTCATCACATAGCTAATAATTGGTGGAGCTAGATTAGAACCTAAGTCAGTTGGGTTCCACAGCCTGCTGCTCCAACTTCACTTGGGCCTTTAGACTTCTAGGTTACAGAATCTTGCCTTATCTCCTGGGATCCTCTGGTGTTACGGAGCTTTACTCAGCCTTTTTGTGGAGGCTCAAAGATATGGAGGGACTTTCCCACAGTTCACAGCCTGGACTTGATCTCCTCAGACCAGGGCATTGTTGGAGCTTAAACTTATCTATGGCTGAGCTATCCCCTACCCCCCCACCCCTACCAGCCCTTCCTGAGCAACATTTTCTCCCCAAAGGGAGAAAGAGAAGGTCCAGAGCCCAAACTCTTCAGGCTGCTGATGCCAAAGTCAGTGGGTGGCTAGCAGTCCAGCCTCTAGATCCAAGCCTGGATGCCAGTTTGACTGCCCCAGGACCCACACCCTGCAGTGCAAGGGGCTATTCAGTTCTCTTTCATGTTTAGAGACAAACCAGGATATTCCATGGATGGGCTGAGAGCTATGTCCTCTATGCTGTGGCTCATGGGAGCCTTCCCTGTTGCCTCTATACTAGGCTTTGTTGGTATCCAAACTCCAGCTCCTTTCTCTTTCTGCCTTTGTTTTTTTGTTTTTTGTTTTTTTGAGACGGAGTCTCATTTGTCAGCTTCCACGCTTAGAGTGCAGTGGCCGGATCTCTCAGCTCACTGCAGCAAGCTCCGGCCTCCTGGTTCACGCTTATTCTCTCGCCCTTCAGCCTCCCGAGTAGCTGACTACAGGCGCTCACCACCTCAGCCCGGCTACTTTTTGTATTTCTCTTAGTAGAGACGGGTTTCACCAGAGCATTGTGATGGTCTCGACCTCCTGACCTCGATCCAATCTGCCTCTGCCTCCCAAAGTGCTGGGATTACAGGCTTGAGCCACCGCGCCCGGCCTGTTTTTTGTTTTTTTGAGACAGAGTCTTGCTCTGTTACCCAGGCTGGCTAGGGTACAATGGTGCGATCTCGGCTCACTGCAACCTCCACCTCCCGGGTTCAAATAGTTCTCCCGCTTCAGCCTCCCAAGTAGCTGGGATTACAGGCACACGCCACCACGCCCTGCCAATTTTTTGTATTTTTAGTAGAGACTGGGCTTCGCCATGTTGGCCAGGCTGGTCTTGAACTCCTAACCTCAGGTGATCCACCCGCCTTGGCCTCCCAGAGTGCTGGGATTACAGGTGTGAGCCACCATGTCTGGCCTCCTTTCTGCCTTTGTAAAGTGAGGGTAATGTTTCCTGCCACCTGGGCTGTGGTCAGGACAATTAAATGAGGTGACATCACCCTTTGCATCTGGCATGGGGCAGGTATTCAGTTAATATGAGTTCATCGTTCTTCCTGGCTCTCCTTGCTTACCTGCCTAGTACTACTCAGAACTTTAGCTCTACTGAATTCATTGCTGGGCTCCAGGCATCCCTGGTACTTCGTGGCAGAAGTGACTTCATTTCTCACCCAGTTAGCAAGCGTTTTTGGAGGTCTTGGTGTTTTAATCCTTTGGTCAGGTGGCACCTCCTCTCAGGTGCTAGCCTTGATGACTGTGTTTCTTTTTTTTCTTTTTTTTTTTCTTTTTGAGACGGAGTTTTGCTCTTATTGCCCAGGCTGAAATGCAATGGTGTGATCTCAGCTCACTGCAACCTCCACCTCCCAGGTTCAAGCGATTCTCTTGCCTCAGCCTCCTGAGTAGCTGGGATTGCAGGCATTCACCACCACGCCCAGCTAATTTTGTATTTTTTAGTAGAGACGGGGTTTCTCCATGTTGGTCAGGCTGGTCTCAAACTCCCAGCTTCAGGTGATCTGCCCACCTCGGCCTCCCAAAGTGCTGGGTTTACAGTTGTGAACCACCACGCCTGACCTAATGACTGTGTTTCTTTTCTTCTTCTTCTTTTTTTTTTTTTTTTTTTTTTTTGAGGCAGAGGCAGAGTCTCGCTCTGTCGCCTAGGCTAGAGTGCAGTGGCGGGATCCCGGCTCACTGCAACCTCTGCCTCCCAGGTTCAAGCGATTCTTCTCCCTCAGCCTCCTGATTAGCTGGTATTATAGGCGTGCACCACCATGCCCCGCTATTTTTTTTGTATTTTTTAGTAGAAACGGGGTTTCACCGTGTTGGGCAGGCTGGTCTTGAACTCTTCATCTCAAGTGATCCACCTGCCTTGGCCTCACAAAGTGCTGGGATTACAGGCGAGAGCCACCGTGCCCAGCCTCTTTTTGTTTTACAACACCTGGTATTTACCTTTTTCACAGCCTTGTTCATACCTTGTGGTGGTTACCTGTTTCCCTGCCCCTCTGCTAAATAGTTTGTGAGCTTATCAGGAGTGGAGACTAAGTCTGATTCATTTCACTGTCCTCACTGCCCAGCCCGGTATCTTACTGAGTAGCTACCTGGTAAATCTTTCTTAGATGGATAAGTAGGAGCCCCTCTCCTGTTTGACCTCCTTTTCGCCTCTCTTTTCCCCCTCTCTCCAAAGGCAGGAAGTTTCTGTGTTCTTTTTTAAGAACCCATTCTTGTGTCAGGTTTGGGACTATAGTTATGGTTGCACCATCCCTGCTGGAGACCCCTGGCTGGGGCAGGCCCATGACTCTGGGAGATGGCTGACCCTGTGTGGCCAGGATGGACTTGGCCATAACTGGCTGGAGTGTGTTAATCCACAGGCTCAGGGGCAAGGAGGGCCACCTGGACCACTGGAATGTTGTGCACAAACAGAAGTCCTTGTGCTGCGCATGGAAGCTCATTAAGGGCTTCCAGGTGCCTTTGTCATCTCTAGAAATCCAGCCACATCTTCCTGGGGTGTGGGCCCTGATGACGGGGCTGGCCGGGTATTCTCTTGTCACCTCTTCCTCCCCTCCTGTCCTGCTACTCACCTAGGATTTGCTGAGGGCCTCTCAGTTGTACATAATCTCCGTGCTGATCTCTTCCCCTTCTGTGACTGGCGACAACTTCCCCCAGTATATGGTACGTTATTTACAAAGCTTCTTTAGGTCCTGAAACTCCTCTGAACCTCTTGACAGCTCTGTCCGGTAGATCAACATATCCCCCATTCCATAGGAAACTGAGACTGATATCGGACAGCAAGTTTGTGACAAAGCTGGGGTTGGAATCCAGAGCTCTTGCCTTCCAAACCTTGTGCTTACAACTTTGCCAGAGATGCTTCTCCTCTGGCTTTCCTAGGGGATGGGTTCCACCCCTTGCCTGAGCTGGGGAAAAATGGCCTTATGGACAGGTGGGCCCCTATGTCTGGTCTCTGATACCCCAGATCCTATAAATTCCTGGGCAGGCCTGTGTTCCCAACGAGCAGGCTTGGGATCCTGTAGTTTGCAGCCCTGTTACTGGGTCAGGCTGGCTGCTTCTGGTAGCCAGCAGAGGGCGTAAGGGGCCCAGGAAAGGTCTGCTGCTTCTGGTTGGTTTTGTTTTGAAATGAAAATTATGTTTTAAGAGGTTATGTGGTCATTATTTTTTTTAATCCAAAAATATGCATTTGTACAGGTTCATTTAAGTTGAACCTTCACGGTGCCAGATGTGCTTTGGAATTTAGGAAAAATTCAGAATTTATGAAACTCACCTGGTGTGTATACTTTGTATTACGTAACACCTCCAGCAGGGTCTGAGGCAGCACCTCATAATCAAACACCTGTATGTTTTCTGCATTGAAATATTTGAATATTCACCCCAAGTGGGATAGATTCTTGTCAGTTCTGGTCAGGTTATGATGCCAAATGAATTCGCTAAAGGCTTTTGATTTTCAAAGCTTTTTGGGTTTAGTGTATCTTTGTAAAAGGAAAGTGCAGTGAAATCGCTGGTAACACCAGGACTTAGGGATAATATTTTGCTGTCTAGCTTTCCCAATTTTGTGTATGTGTGTTTGTATACATACATATGTATATGTGTGTAGATATCTATCTGTTAAATGTGTTCAGTCACAGATGAGAATATTGTTTGCACACTTTTGCCTTCTAGAGTATATCTTTTTTTTTTTTTTTTTTTTTTTTTTTGAGATGGAGTTTCACTATTGTTGCCCAGGCTGGAGTGCAATGGCGTGATCCTGGCTCACTGCAACCTCTTGCCTCCTGGGTTCAAGTGATTCTTCCGCCTCAGCCTCCCGAGTAGCTGGGATTACAGGCATGCACCACCACGCCCGGCCAATTTTGTATTTTTATTAGAGACGAGGTTTCTCTTTGTTGGTCAGGCTGGTCTCAAACTCCCGACCTCAGGTGATCAACCCACCTTGGCCTCCCAGAGTGCTGGGATTACAGGCGTGAGTCACCGCGCCCAGCCTACAGCATATCTTGGAATCCTCTAGCCCTTTGTCAGGTTCAGGATCTAGGCTCTTGCCAGTTACTCCCTCTTCACCACCTTTCCTAGATGAAATTCCTTAAGGTAAAGCCACATTCTCCACCCAGGCATTTGCTGGGTCTGAGTCTCTGGCTGCCTGGGGCAATGTGGCTCCCTGGGCCAGGCCCTGCAAGGTCAGCAAAAGTCATAAGGCAGATGGGGCCACTGTTCTCAGGGCACCTGGGACCCTTTTGGAAGCAAGTCTTAGTTTCACTCAGCAACTGATTCCCTAAAAGAGTCTCCTACTTCACATGCATGGAGTGGTCACACAGGGCTGAGAACTTTACCTTGGCCAGCGTCCTCTCTGTCAATGACCTAGGCCTCTCGGGAGCTTGAGGTCGGGGCCCTGGGGATGGAGTGTAGGTTTTCCCTGTTGCTGACCCCCACCTCTTCCCTCCAGCAGGAGCATTGGTTTGAAAAGGCCCTACGAGACAAGAAGGGCTTCATCATCAAGCAGATGAAGGAGGATGGCGCCTGTCTCTTCCGGGCTGTAGGTGAGTCTCTGCCTTAGTCCTTAAGGGCCTAGGGCTGCCCCTAAGCTGTGTCCCAGTTACCAGGAATAGCCCCTGAGACAGGGTTGAGGCAGAGCTAGCTAATCTTTTAGGGACTCCAGGCTCCAGCCTCAAGTTGGTATCTGACCTCTAGCCGTGGGTCTTGAGACGTTGTAGTGGTGCAAGATTAATATGAATAATAACAGCAAGAAGAGTGATAAAGAAAATAATATCCTTTGGGACACATTGGTCTGTCAGGTGCTACAGGAAACCTCTTTGATTCCCCCCTGAGCTAGGTGAGTGTAGGGACTATTGTTGCTTCCATTTGTCAGATGAGAAAAGTGGCTCCGAGATGGTGGGTGACTTGTCTGGAGTAAAATAATAAGTGGTAGACTTGGGATTCAGTGTCTGCATTAGATTAGTCTGAGGCCCATGCTCTTAACCATAGCACACTGCTGCCACCCTGGCTGTATGACCCCTAGGTTTATACCCAGATCCCATCTCTGGTGTGTTGCGGGTCTCTGTTCCTCAATCTGTGTATATGGGGGCTACCAAACTAGATCTTTACAAATTTCTTATGTCATAGAATTTTTTTTTCAACTTACATAAAAGTAGAATGATGAACCCTCATGTACCCATCATCCAGCTTCAAAATAGTCAACACGTGGCCAGCCTTGTTTCATCACTATCCCGCCCACTCTTTCTCACTCCCCTGAAAGAAGAGTATTTTTAAAGCAAAACCCCGACATTGGATCATTTTATTCGTAAATATTTCTGTATGTTTCTCTGACAGATACAGACTTACTCTTTTCTTTTTAACTTAATCAAAATGCCATTACTGCACCTAACAGAATTAATAATGCCTTAATACCATCAGTTATCCAGTCTGAGCTGGATCTTTGAGGCCATTTTGGCTCTGAATCTGTGACCCCACAAGTAGTTGTGAGGTCCTGTGCTAGGGTGAAGGGGAAGCTGGGAATGTGACCCTGATCCTCCCTTTGGTGCTCTGATACCTACCAAGGAAAAGTGCCCTCTGATAGGAGCTTTGAGCTGGGAGTCAGAAGACCTACCTTCTAGTTCTGGCCCTGACTCATAACTGCTGTGACACTTGGCCTTGGTCTTACCGTCTGTGAAATGATGTTGATTCTCAATGCCTCTTTGAGTTCCTTCTTGGTCTGCTATTCTCTCTGTCTGTGGGTAACCCCCATGTCTACTGGTGGGCTGGAGTGTTTCAGGCTCCATCCCTGGCTGCACCCCTGATTCTTGGTATGACCTTAGGCAAGCAGCTCTTCTTTCCTGAGGCCGTTTCCTCATCTATAAAATGGAGCTAAAATACCCTAATGTTGTAACGATTTAATGAAGTTGCTTTGGTAAATCCCTTTAGTGCCTGACACATATAGTAGACCCTCATGGAACAGTAGCATTTGTAAAACCCAGATGCCGTTTTCAGTGGTGCCTCAGAGTCACATGTGTCTGTTGAAAGGGTGGAGTGAGTGGTCTCCTCTCTATTCTGCCAAGCAGATGAGGCTCAGGCAGTGGGCTCTGTTGGACTGGGAAAAAACTTACCCCTCCTGCCCCTCTGTCTCAAGTTTGTGTTTTTCCTGGGATGTTTCCCAGAGGAAGAGCTGGGTTTCGGGGCATCTTGGACAAAAGAAAGGCAAAGAAAGAATAGGTGGGGGCCTGTTAGGTGCGAGGCCCTGTGTCCAGACCTCAGGCTGGATGTGGGGTAAGCAGGGTTGCTGGTGGAGTTAGGATCAGAGAGTACAGCAGGCATCTGAGTCTTGGGCAGTCATTGAGGGTAAGCCTCGGGGCTGGCTAGTAAGGACCTGGCTTGTGTAGTAACTCATATCAAGAGCTGTGTGTGTGTGTGTGTGTGTGTGTGTGTGTATGTGTATGTATCTAGCTGTACTCCCCAAATACCCCCGACTCTTGGGGCTACTTGGCTTGTTGTAGTAACTCGTATCAAGAGCAGTATTTGTGTGTGTGTGTGTGTGTGTGTGTATCTGTGTATCTAGCTCTTCTCCCCAAATACTCCCGACCCTTCCTCCCACTGGGGCCTTCAGTATAAGGGGCCTCTACTTACAGGAAGAGCTGACCACAGCAGGTTGAAGGCCTTTCCTTATCAGGACTATGGCTACACATTTCCCCTGACTGGGCTGCCTTTGGCTTTTCTCTGTAAAACCTCAGAGGTCCTGTGGCCTCTCCCCCGAAGTACATGGCCCCTGGTCTCTAGACCTTATCTGGAGGTTTCCTTGGTGCAGAGTGCATAAATACATGTGCCTGGGAAGGGGACTTTGTCCCTGGGCTTTTTGCTGCCCGGCACCCCGCCCCCCCCCCCCCCCGCCCCAGTTTCCAGCCTCGCCTGGATGGGGACAGATGGCAGTCAGCTTAGGCTGTAGTGTGAAGCCCTACAGGCTGACTTCCTGTCATGTGTTGAATAGTGGAAGGAACGTGGAGCAGAGAGTTGGAGTTGGAGTTGGGGGGTTGCAAACATAGAGGGCACTGTTTCCTTGACCCCTGCTTTGTGCTAGACATTCAGCTGGGTGCTTCAGGCTCACTTGCAAAACTTGGATCATTATCCCGTGAGACAGGTGAAAAGATTGAAGCATAGAAAGGGGAATGACATGCTCAGGGCCATTAGCCAGAACTGGCCTGGGAACCTAGAGGTGTCCAAAGGACCCACATTCTTTTTTTTTTTTTTTTGAGATGGAGTCTCCCTCTGTCACCCAGGCTGGAGTGCAGTGGCGTGATCTCGGCTCACTGCAACCTCTGCCTCCCGGGTTCAAGCGATTCTTCTGCCTCAGCCTCCTGAGTAGCTGGGATTACAGGCGTGCACCACCACACCTGGTTAATTTTTGTGTTTTTTAGTAGAGATGGCGTTTCACCATGTTGGTCAGGCTGGTCTCGAGCTCCTGACCTTGTGATCCACCCGCCTTGGCCTCCCAAAGTGTTGGGATTATAGGCGTGAGCCACCGCACCTGGCCAGGACACATTCTTTTTATGATCCTAGGATCCTTAGCTTCTTAGCTTGGTTGTCAACTGGCTGGATGACCTTGACTGTGTTCCTTGACATCTCTGGACCTTACCTCCTCCAAGTAGGAGCACATGGCCCTCTGTTGTTGGGCCTCTTGAGGCAAGTGGGTTTCTGCCTTCTGTTCCCCTGGATTATCTTCCTATAGGGTCCTACCATTTGCTTTAGAGACTTCTGAGAATTGCCTACTCCCCAGGTAGCTGCCTGCCTGCCATTGGTTCCCCTGAGTGAACCAATATCCGTTGCTTGCACTCAGTTCTCTCCCACCTCCTCTTATTGGGGATTCATGAGCATCAGTGAAGGCTTGGGTGGAGGGGAGGTGGGAACCTGAGCCTCAGAGGTATCCTGTGGCCCACCCTGTCCCTGTTATGCTCAGATAACCTCCTCCTGGAAATGTGACTCTGCATCTCTCCCTTGCTCCCTCTCTCCATGTGGCTTTGACTCAGCAGAAACCTCTAACCCTGACCAGGGTCCTGGTGCTAGTTTCTGTGGGCAGAGTGGAGGCCACATGGTTGTTTCTACATGGGCCATGGGGGAGTGGCAAGGGCTGTGCATGTTACCATGATGAGGCCCAGAAACATTGGCTAGGCCCACTCTTCTGTGCCTTTTGGTCTTGGAACATGGACCATCAGCACTAGGAGGGGTGGATCTGAGGTCAATTTTGATTGGTTTATAAATGGGGAAACTGAGGCCTCAAGAGAAAGCCAAGACCCTATCCTGTCTAGGTCATACAACCAGTGTCAGAACATTGGTATTTGAGGTTGAACCAGGCCTCAGAAAGAAGAAGATTCCCATGGGCCATTTCCTGTACACCAGCTTCCTTGTATCTCCCTTGTATCCTTCAGGTTTCTCATCCTTGCAGTGGGAATCCTTGAGCAGAGGAGCACACATCTCAGGAACCAGACTCTCCAGGGGGATGAGTTCTTCTGTCTCTCCCACTGAGGGTATGCTAGTTGGGGTAGTTGGGACCACAGACCAGGTCACACCACGGCTGCTTGACAGACAAGTGAGACCTTTATCCTGGCTTATCTCCTCAGGAGATTTGTTGTCAGTGGGGCCAGGGTTCCACTGGACCAGGATGGTAGTGGGGAGCAGACCAGGTCCCTGTCTCCCTCTGCAGCTGTGTGTACACACATTTGTGTGGTTTGTTTTTAGGTTCCCTGTAGACACCTAGCTTCCCTTTTTGCCCCTAGCGGAACTTGCTGTGGCTCTTCTGGCTGGCAGGCAGCTACCTGGGGAGTAGGCGGTTCTCAGATGTCTCTAAAGCAAATGGTAGGACCCTATAGGAAGATAATCCAGGCTGTCATGTCTTGCTTCTTAACATAAATCTGGGTACATTATTGGTTACATTACATTAGTTACATGAGGACTTCTCCCAGGCAGCAGAGGAGAGAGGTTGAGGCTAGTCTGTTAGAGCTCTTGGTTATTTTCCCTGCCCTCCACCTACCCTGCCAGAGGCTAGAAAGGAGGTTGGTGGGGTAGGGGTTTCCTCAGTTTGTAGAGCCTCTTATCTTCAGTCTTTCCTGAAGTGGCAGGGGCATCTACTCATTGAATGTGATAGTTCTCTGTTGTGGGATTTATTGGGTGAGCATTTGACCTCAGGGAGCATCTTTGGCAGGCTCTGCTGTATGTGTATACACATGTGCATTTCTACACTGGTGTCTCTGTGTGTCCAGAAAAAGGAAAGAAGTAGGGTGTGTATGGGGACGGTAATGTTCATGTTGGCCTCTGTGGCCCTAGGGAGAGATACAGCCCCTGATATCTATAATCTCTGCCCACTCCCATGCCTTTCCTGAGTTCTAGCTGATTCCTGCTTGTGCTGGTGTGGAAACTGAGGCACACAAGATCAGGTCCTGCCCCAGGAGTAAGGCGACTAAGATGGTGGCTAGATTGGGGTGAGGGTGGTAATATCAGCTGGGGCCAGCAGTTACCCTTTGAGAGCCTGGCCTCCCCTTCACCCCGCTAAACGTGTGATCCCAGGCCAGCTTTGCCACATTTCTGTGTCTCCTGGGTAAAGTAAGAGTGTTTTGGTAAGGGTAGAATGAGTTGGAGTGTGAAAAGTCTTTGGTATGGGACCAATTGTAGTATTTTACTGAGGATTTCTGAGCCCAGTTGGAGATGGGAACAGAGGCAGAATGGTGGGGGACCCCCTTCCAGCTGGCCTTTGGGAAGGGAGAACAGGTGCAGATTGCCCACAAGTGCAGCGTCAGCAGGAGAAGTTTCAGTTTCTATCAAAACAAGTTCTCTGAATTCCCCTACCTCTGCAGGTCATCCCCCCAACCTCAGACCCCTCCACAGGGAAGTCATGCCTTGCCCCCAGCCCTGTGTGCCAGCCTTCTGGGAAGAGGAGGGCTTTCTGGAGGACAGAGGTGGAGCTAGGAAAGTCAGAAAAACGAATTTTTTTTTTTTTTTTTTTTTGAGACAGTTTCGCTCTTGTTGCCTAGGCTGTAGTGCAGTGGTGTGATCTTGGCTTATTGCAACCTCCACCTCCCAGGTTCAAGCGATTCTTCAGCCTCAGCCTCCCAAATAGCTGGGATTACAGGCATCTGCCACCACGCCTGGCTAATTTTTTGTATTTTTAGTAGAGATGGGATTTCACCATGTTGTCTAGGCTGGTCTCAAACTCCTGACCTCAGGTGATCCACCTGCCTTGGCCTCCCAAATTGCTGGGATTACAGGTGTGAGCCTCCACACCTGGCCAAAAATGAATTCTTGTTGACTACTTCCTATGTGTTTAGCTCTGTGCTTAGATGCTTTTCCTGCCTTATGTTATTGGAGAAATCCTATTCTCCCTTGTTGGGGTCCTACTATTGCTGTTTTCCTTGATTTGGAGATGTATATTTTCTTCCACATTAATGATTCCAAACTTAGGATATACCTTATAGTCAGTGTGATATATTTCCCCACCAAAAGCTGTGATTAGGTACATGTTATACCATATCACCTATCAGTGGTGTCGTAGGATTGAGGAGAGAAGGTGGTATTTTACATTTTACAGATAAGGAAAGAAGTGTCATAACTTGTCCATAGTTTAGGACCCTGTTTTATGAAGCCTGTATTGTTAACTTGATATTAATTTAACTGCTGAAGTTTTGTTAGAACTAAGGGCCTAGAGGTAGACTTGGGGACCTTTGGTTTCACTAAAGGTAGAGAGCCAGGAGAGGACATGCATCCTAGGTCTGCATTTGGGGCTTTCCTCTGACTGAGCAATTGCAACAGAAATGAGGAAGGGCTTCATAAGTGGTTATGGCAACATTCTGGCTGACTTGTGGGTAACTAGCAATATGAAGGAATCATTGTCGTCATGACAAATGATGTTCTTGTTTCTTGACCACCTACTGTGCCTTAGGTGCTTGGCAAACCTCCTGTGTAGTTTTGACAACACCCAGCAAATGGAAGAGGAGTTACTGTCTCTACCTTATGCACGAGGACATTTCAGCTTAGAGAGGTTAAAGGCTTTATCCATTGCCACACAGCTAGGAGGCAGCAGAGCCTTTCTGCCAGGCCAAAGGGGTCAGTAGCAGAGAAATGGGACCCTCAGGGGGTTTTCCCCCAGATCCCTTCCCTGTTCCATGGTCTCCTCTCTTTCCCCCATTTTCCTGCATCTGGCATCTAGCTCTTGAAGATAGAACTCCCAGGCCTGGAAATGACAATTGACCTTTCCATAGGAGATGGGCTTTCTCCATCACCTCAGCCTATCTCTCTGAGCCTGGCCAACCAACCCCTATTTAACCCCTTCACGCTCATCTTTGTTCCTGTTTACTGCAGCTGCCAACAGCACTGCCTCCCAGTACCCCAAGCTCAGCCTACAGAAATAGCTCCTCAAGCAGCTCACTGTGCGGGCTTTGTGGTCCTGGCTTCTAAGAAAGGCAGCAGCAGGGGGCCCCCAGCCTGTGCGCAGGACATGTGACTTGCTGGAAATGCCGCTGGGGAGGGCGGGGGAGAGTGTGGCCGCAGAACCCACATCCTTGTTTACATTGGTGAAGGGGCTACCCCCTTCCCGCCTTCACAACCTCCACACCCCCTTACCCTTCAGGTCTCTTCACCTCCAAGAGGACAGGAGGCAAACATGGGCCCTATTTTCTATCTCAGAGTAGCCTTTCTCACAGAGCCCTCCAGAGTAGGAAGGGGAAGGCAGGGAAGGCGTTCTTCTGACAGTTCTTCAGAGAGGTAGACTGACAGGGAAGAACTCGGGAGTGTTCCTGTGTGACCTGACCCTAGCCCAGTGCCCTAGGGAGATCCCATCAGAGCAGTGGTCCTCTGGGGAAACAAAGGGAAATTCCCTAAACCAGTGGAAATCAGACTTGCATGATCTTCAGGTCCACTTTAATTTCACAGGGAGAAGAGCTCTGTGGCTTACCCAGCCTATCCATTTGCTCAATAAACTTTTCCTGATTTCCTTTACTGTATCGGGCCCTGAGCTGGGGGTGGACTTTGGTGTGAACTGCCCTTTGCCTTCAGTGGGAGCCCAGTGCAGTCGGGCAGAAGTCTATGCACACCTCTGATAAATCTGGTGATAGAGGTGTCCTGGGTAGTGGGGAACTGTATTTAAAGAACATGTTGGGCCAGGCGCGGTGGCTCACACCTGTGATCCAGGCATTTTGGGAGTCTGAGGCGAGAGGATCGCTTGAGCCCAGGAGGTCAAGGCTGCAGTGAACTATGATTGCGCCACTGCACTCCAGCCTGGGCGATAGAGCGAGACCTTGTCTCAAATAAATAAATAAATAAAGAACACATTGGTGTTTGAGAAGTAGGCAGCTGACGAGGATGGAAGGAGCGTCCTGAAGAGAAGGAACGGCATGTGTGAAGATCCTCAAGCGAAGCAGAGGGAGTGTGTTTCCTTCTCGCCTTAGTTTGACCAAATCTCACGACGCCTGGACTATTCGGGCCACAGGCTGCCCATCCTGAGTTAAGCTAAAGTTAGTTGCATGTGTGTCTTATCTCTTTTACTAGACTGTGTGCTCCCCGAAGGTAGGGGCAGGATTTTACTCACCTCTGTCACCTTCACAGTACCCCACATTCAGGCCTCCCTATGGAGGAAGGAATTCCGATTTACTGTGTGGCTACTCTGTCCCAAGCCCAGTGGTAGTTATTTTATACCCATTATCTCATTTAATCCCCATCATTAAGGCCTGCCATGTGGTTATCCCTCTTTTTTTTTTTTTTTTTTTGGAGACAGAGTCTCACTCTGTTGCCCAGGCTGGAGTGCAGTGGCATAGTCTCAGCTCACTGCAACCTCTGCCTCCGGGGTCAAGCGATTCTCCTGCCTCAGCCTCCCAAGTAGCTGGGATTACAGGCGCCTGCCACCATGCCCGGCTAATTTTTGTATTTTTGGTAGAGACGGGATTTCACTATGTTGGCCAGGCTGGTCTCGAACTCCTGACCTCAAGTGATCTGCCTGCCTCGGCCTCCCAAAGTGCTCGGATTACAAGCGTGAGCCACCATGCCTGGCCTGTTATCCCTCTTGTTCCTATTTTACAGATGAGATATATGAGGCTCAGAACACTTGGGTCACTTGCCTCTGGTCACTCAGCTCTCTAGTATCTGGCAGAACTGGGCTTGGAGGTCCCCCCCCTTTTTTTTTCTGTTTTTCTTTTTTTGTCTTTGTTCCTTTTTTTTTTCAACCTACAAAGGCTGTATTGGCTCATGGGAGTCAGGAAAACTGAATTCAGAGTTGTCTCTGTCACAGACTGACTCTTTGTGATCTTGGACAAACCACAAACTCCTCCTGAACCTCAGTTTCCTCATGTGGAAAGTGAAGAGGTGGTATGGGAATCAATAGCTTTTGAGGCCAACCTATGGAACTTAGAATGTTGTTGATTTCTCTGAGTGGCCACGTGTACCCTAGATAAAGTCATTTGCCCAAGAGGCTTGTGGCTGTGTTCCTCTCACCTGCACTCTCTTGTTCTTCAAGTCTGGCCCTGCCTGCCTTATTTTTCCATGACCCCGTTCTAGCCTACAAGGGCAAGAACTCTCCAGGCCTTGGGGTAGAAAAGGGAATTTCCCTGGTCCCCCAGCTCCTCCTCCCCAAAGGATGTTCTGTGATTCAGAGCTCTTCTCTGGCATCTCTGACCTAGCCGCTGCTTTCTTCTGCCCCCACAGCTGACCAGGTGTATGGAGACCAGGACATGCATGAGGTTGTGCGAAAGCATTGCATGGACTATCTGGTGAGAAAATGGGGGAGGCCTTGGGGGGTGGGGCGGGGTGGGAGGATTTCTTCTCCACACAGACCTTAACCTTCCAATCTATTCTGTAGATGAAGAATGCCGACTACTTCTCCAACTATGTCACAGAGGACTTTACCACCTACATTAACCGGAAGCGAAAAAACAATTGCCATGGCAACCACATTGAAATGCAGGCCATGGCAGAGATGTACAACCGTCCTGTGGAGGTGTACCAGTACAGCACAGGTACTTCTGCAGTGGGTAGGTGAGGGACTGATGGCACCTCGTTCGAGCCTGCCCTACCTGGCCTGCTGTGGATGCTCCCTCCTTCTCTTTCTCTGCAGAACCCATCAACACATTCCATGGGATACATCAAAACGAGGACGAACCCATTCGTGTCAGCTACCATCGGAATATCCACTATAATTCAGTGGTGAATCCTAACAAGGCCACCATTGGTGTGGGGCTGGGCCTGCCATCATTCAAACCAGGGGTGAGTAGGTCCCTATGCCCAGAATGGCTGCTGGATATAGAGGTCAGAAACCTCTGTTGGAGTCTGTTTTGCCCCTAACTCACAAAAATACCCTGTCTCCTCTCTGGGTCTCCCCTGAGGTCTCACCCTTATAAAAAAAAATATAGGGAGTTACTCAAGGTGATCTCTCAGGGCTTGTTCTTTGGTCTTGATTTGCCCATCTGAGTTGGCTTACCTATCTTTTGTGCCCATTGAGGGCTGGCATTTTAGGATATGGAGTCCTATTTGGGAGCAGTGAGCCAGGGTCTGCTCTAGGCATCTTGGCATGTATCTTTCTCCCAGGATCATAGTGGTTACAGACAGCCATGGTCGCAGAGACATGGGGTACAGGCCTGGCCCCACTACTCACTGGCTGTGTAATCTAGGCAGATTCTATAAGTATTCCAGGCTGGCAGCTTGGCTGATACAGAAAGCACCTCCCACTGGGCCTGGGGCCTAGTAGGTGTTCAGAAGGTGGCAGTGCATTTTCCCAGCACACACTGATAGATTCTCATTTCTTTCTCTCTCTCCCCTCTCCCCTCTCCCCTCTCTGTCATAGTCATCTGCTGAGGATTTTGGTATCTTCTATTCAGGTTTCACTTCTACAAACACAAAGTACTCCTGCTTCATTTTCGGAAACACATACCCTAACACCAACACACCCTCCAACATAGTTCTTTTTTGTTTTGTTTTTAAATAAACTTAATTTTAGAGCAGCTTTAGATTTACAGAATTACTGCAAAGTGGCTGGGCCCGGTGGCTCACGCCTGTAATCCCAGCATTTTGGGAGGCCGAGGCTGGTAGGTCACCTGAGGTCAGGGGTTCAAGACCAGCCTGGCTCACATGGTGAAACCCTGTCTCTACTAAAAATATAAAAATTAGCTGGGCATGGCAGCGGGTGCCTGTAATCCCAGCTACTCAGGAGGCTGAGGCAGGAGAATCGCTTGAACCTGGGAGGCGGAGGTTGCAGTGATCTGAGATTGTGCCACTGCACTCCAGCTTGGGCGACAGAATGAGACTCTCTCAAAAAAAAAAAAAAGTTGCAAAGATATTACAGAGTTCCTATGTGCCTCACTATGATTAATGTATTAACATAGTACATTTGTCATAGTTAATGAGCTAATATCGATATATTAACTAAAGACCATACTTGACTCAGATTACCTCAGTTTTTCCCTAATGACCTTTATCTGTTCCAGGATCCCATCCAGGATGCCATATTATATTTAGTTGTTGTGTCCCCTTTATCTCCTCTTGGCTGTGACAGTTTCTCAGAATTTTCTTGTTTTTGTTTTCGATCTGTTTACTGACTCTCGTTTTGCCTTTTCTAGAATGTCATATAATTGGAAATGTACAGTATGTAGCTTTTTCAGACTGGCTTTTTTCACTTAACACTATGCATTTAAGATTCATCTGTGACTTGTCCTGGTTTAATGGCTCATTTTTTTTTTTTTGGTGGGCGGGTGGGGAGACAAGGTCTCACTCTGTCACCCAGGCTGGAGTGCAGTGGGGCAATCTAGGCTCACTGTAGCTAGCCTCCACTTCCCAGGCTCAAGCAAGCCTCTCACCTTAGCCTCCCGAGTAGCTGGGAGACTACAGGCACTCGCCACCATGCTTGGCCAGTGTTTTTAAAAAATTTTTTGTAAAAAAGAAAAAAAATTTTTTTGTAGAGACAAGATCTCAGTATATTGCCGAGGCTGGTTTTGAACTCTTGGGCTTAAGTGATCCTCCCGCCTCGGCCTCCCAAAGTGCTGGAATTACAGGCATGAGCCAGTGCACCCAGCTTCCTCTTTTTCTTCAAAAATGTCAGTGTTTTGGCCAGGCGCAGTGGCTCACTCCTGTAATCCCAACACTTTGGGAGGCTGAGGTGGGAGGATCACCTGAGGTCAGGAGTTTGAGACCAGCCTGGCAAACATGGTGAAACCCTGTTTCTACTAAAAATACAAAAAAGAATTAGCAGGGCATGGTGGCACACGCCTATAATCTGAGCTACTTGGGAGGCTGAGACAGGAGAATTACTTGAACCTAGGAGGCAGAGGTTGCAGTGAGCTGAGATTTCACGAACCCTGCACTCCAGCCTGGGCGACAGCGAGACTCTGTCTGAAAGAAAAAATAAAATGAATGTTTTAAGTTTTTGTATTTAATAGACTTAATTGTTTAGAGCAGTTTTAGAATTACAGAACAATTGAGGAGATAATACAGAATTCCCACATATCCTCCTCTTCCCAAACACAGTTCTATTATTATTATTATTATCTTTTTTTTGAGACGAAGTTTCGCTCTTGTCACCCAGGCTGGAGTGCAATGGCGCAATCTTGGCTCATTGTAACCTCTGCCTCCCAGATTCAAGCGATTCTCTTGCCTCAGCCTCCCAAGTAGCTGGGATTACAGGCATCTGCCACCACACCCAGCTAATTTTTGTATTTTTAGTAGAGACAGGGTTTCACCATGTTGAAGGCTGGTCTCGAACTCTTGACCTCAGGTGATCCGCCCATCTCAGCCTCCCAAAATGCTGGGATTACAGGCGTGAGCCACCGCGTCCAGTTCTGGTATTATTAACAGCTCAGATGATTATGGTACATTTGTTACAATGTGCGAACCAATGTTAATACTTTTTTTTTTTAAAGACAGAGTTTTGCTCTGTTGCCCAGGCTGGAGTGCAGTGACATGATCTCGGCTCACTGCAACCTCCGCCTTCTGGATTCAAGCAGTTCTTCTGCCTTAGCCTCCTGAGTAGCTGGGATTACAGGTGCCCACCACCACACCTGGCTAATTTTTCTGTTTTTAGTAGAGACAGGGTTTCACCACATTGGCCAGGCTGTTCTAGAACTCCTGACCTCAGGTGATCCAACCATCTCAGCCTTCCGAAGTGCTGGGATTACAGGCGTGAGCCACTGCGCCCAGCCTAATACGTTACTATTAAACAAAGTCTACATGCCTCCTTAGGCCCCTTTATCTTTGACAGTTTCAGTTTTGTTTTGATGACCCTGATGGTTTTTTAAGGAGTACTGATCAAATATTTTGTAGGAAACATCTCTTTTGAACTTTTTCTCATGTTTAAACTAGGGTTGTGGGACTTAGGGAAGAAGATCACAGAGGTAAAGTGCCATTCTCATTACATCATTTCAAGGGTGTATACAATGAGTGTCATTTATGCCCGTTGGTGTTACCCTTGATCAGCTGGCAGAAGTAGTGTTTGTTAGATTTCTTCACTTAAGGTTACTCTTTCCCACCTTTTCCATACTGTACTGTGTGGAAGGAAGTCACTCTGTGCAGCCCACACCTAAGAAATGGTTATGCCCCATCCCCTTAAGGGTAGAGTATCTGCATAGATTATTTGGAATTCTTCAAGGAGGATCTGTCTCTCATCCTTAACTCATCCTTAATTTATTAATTTTTCCTGTTATTTATTCATCTCAATACGGTCTTTTTTTTTTTTTTTGTGAGACGGAGTTTCTCTCTTGTTGCCCAGGCTGGAGTGCAAGGGCACAATCTCTGCTCACTGCAACCTCTGCCTCCCAAGCAGCTGGGATTATAGGCATGCGCCACCATGCCCAGCTAATTTTTTGTTTTTTTAAGACAGAGTCTTGCTCTGTCACCAGGCTGAAGTGCAGTGGCACTATCTCGGCTCACTGCAACCTCCACTCCCTGGTTCAAGCGATTCTCCTGTCTCAGCCTCCCAAGTAGCTGGGATTACAGGCATGCGCCACCACACCCAGTTAATTTTTGTATTGTTTAATAGAGATGGGGTTTCACCATGTTGGTTAGGCTGAAGTCTTGAACTCCTGACCTCAGGTGTTCCACCCTCCTCGGTCTCCCAAAGTGCAGGGATTATAGGTGTGAGCCACTGCGCCCGGCTGAAACAGCCATTTCTCTAAAGAGCCCTGGAACGTATTGGAGAATGTTAACAGAAGCCAAGACCTAGGTGTTGAATGTGCTCTTCGATATCAGGTTGTCCATGCTTCTAGGCCCTCTCAGACGATAGAACAAGGAGCTACATGTGTGTATAGTGGCCTGTGTACACATATCTATAAATATTTCTACGTGTAACCATGTTTATTTATATTAAACATGAATCCTTACTGATGTCTCCAACTCAGATCCATTATCACATGCTTCATTCTAGCCTTCTCCCCTTGTTGATCTGCAAATTCCCACTCCAACAGTAGATATGCTATCGGATGTATATGCAGTGGCTCCTACCACCCGTTTATGTAACTGCTCACTTCCATATACACATGTAGCAGAATCAGACTTGTTCATCTGTACCCCCGTGGGAAACAACTGTATCACTACAGCACAATGCTACATATAATTCTTTTTTGCTTTTGGTGTTACAGACTCCATTCATTTTGAAAGTGACCTATTTGTACCCCCACCCCCTTCAAATGAGGTTGTTTCTTTTTTTTTTTTTGAGATGGAGTCTCGCTCTGTCACCCAGGCTGGAGTGCAGTGGCGTGATCTCCGCTCACAGCAAGCTCCGCCTCCCAGGTTCACACCATTCTCCTGCCTCAGCCTCCCGAGTAGCTGGGACTGCAGGCGCCCACCACCACACCTGGCTAATTTTTTGTATTTTTAGTAGAGACGGGGTTTCACTGTGTTAGGCAGGATGGTCTCAGTCTACTGACCTTGTGATCCACCCGCCTCAGCCTTCCAAAGTGCTGGGATTTCAGGCGTGGGCCACCGTGCCCGGCCAAGCTTGTTTCATATGTTTGTAATACATTTATATTATTTTGTCACATTTTTGCATTCTATGCTGGGATCTCAGATTTCCTAATTATTTATTTATTTATTTTTGAGACAGAGTCTTACTCTGTCGCCCAGGCTGGAGTGCAGTGGTACAATGATCTCAGCTCACTGCAACCTCTACCTCCTGGGTTAAAGCAATTCTCATGCCTCAGCCTCCCGAGTAGCTGGAATTACAGGCATGCACTACCACGCCTGGCTAATGTTTGTATTTTTAGTAGAGACGGAGTTTCACCATGTTGCTCAGGCTGGTCTCGAACTCCTGACCTCAGGTGATATGCCCGCCTCGGCCTCCCAAAGTGCTGGGATTACAGGCGTGAGCCACTGCACCGGCCATAGATCTTCTAATTTTTATTTTATTTATTTATTTATTTATTTATTTATTTAATTTTATTTTATGTTTGAGACAGAGTCTTGCTTTGTCACCCAGGCTGGAGTACAGTGGTGCGATCTTGGCTCACTGCAACCTCAGCCTCCCTGGTTCAAGCAGTTCTCCTGCCTCGGCCTCCCGAGTAGCTGGGATTACAGGCACATGCCACCATGCCCGGCTAATTTTTGTATTTTTAGTAGAGACAGGGTTTCACCATATTGGCCAGGCTGGTCTCAAACTCCTGACCTCAGGTGATCCACCCGCCTTGGCCTCCCAAAGTTCTGGGATTACAGGCATGAGCCACCATGCCCAACCTTCCTAATTTTCTTTTAAATAGCATATATTAAGGTCCACTCTTTGTGTTATACATTCTATGGGTTTTGACAAATATATAATGTCATGTATCTACCATTACAGTATTATTCAGAATAGTTTGACCACCCTTAAAATTCCTCATATTCCATATGTATGCTTACCCCTCCCTTCCTCCCTCTTCCTGCAAACACTAATCTATTATCTTTGTGGGTTTGCCTTTTTCAGAATGTCATATAATTGTAATAATACAGTATGTAGCCTTATGTAGCCTTTTCAAACTGCTTTTTTTTTTTTTTTTTTTTAAGACTGTACCACTGTTGACCAGGCTGGAGTGCAGTGGCGCAATATCACTGCAGCCTTGACCTTCTGGGTTTAAGCAATCCTCCCACCTCAGCCTCCCGAGTAGCTGGTACCACAGGTACACACCACCACGCCTGGCTAACTTTTAAAAATATTTTTATTTTGTAGAGACAGGGTCTCACTGTGTTGCTCAGGCCGATCTCAAATTCCTGAGGACAAGTGGTCCTCCAGCCTTGGCCTCTCAAAGTGCTGGTATTGCAGGGGTGAGCATCCTGCAGCCAAATTGCTTTTTTGGCCCTGAAATTAAAATGGTCAATGTGACAGACTGCTTCTTATCACTTAGCATTATGCATTAAGGTTTCTCCATGTTCTTTCATGGCTTGTTAGCTGGTTTCTTTCTTATCACTTAATGTTCCTTTTATGGAGGTACCAGTTTAATTATTCACCTATTAAAAGACATTCTTGGTTGCTTCCAGTTTTTGATGATTATGAATAAAGCTTCTGTAACGTGCATGCAGGTTTTTTTATGGACATAAGTTTTTAGATCAGTTGTATACATACCTGGGAGCAAGATTGCTGGATTGCGTTGTAAGATTATGTTTTGATTTTTGAGGAACTGAGAAACTGTCTTCCAAAGTGGCTGTATTATTTGCATGCCCAGCATAACGATTTGGAAGTTCCTGTTGCTCAGCATTACCAGCAATTGATACTATCATTGTGTTGGATTTTAGCCATTCTCTTAGGTGTATAGTGGTATCTCATTATTTTAACTTGCAATTGCCTATTGGCAAATGCTGTTGAGCATCTTTTCATATGCTTATTTGCCATCTGTATATCTTCTTTGGTGAATTGTGTTTGTGACTTCCTGGCATACAATTCCTAAAATCCTTAGAATCTCCAAAGTGATGCCTTTTTGTATGCTAAAGAGGTGACTGATGGCTGGCAGCCTCTAGGTAGCTTCAGGATGGGGGCTGGTGACCTGAAAGACCAAGGCAGGATTAGAGGTTTGAGACTTTAAGCCCATCCCCCAGCCTTTGGAGAGGGGAGAGAGGCTGAAGATTAGGTTGATCACCAATGTCCAATGGCTTAATCAATAATGCCTACATAATGAAGCTTCCAAAGAATCCCGAAAGGATTGGGTTCTGGGAGCTTCTGGGTAGCTGAATACATGGAAGTTTCTAGAGGGTCGCACCCCAGGGAGGGCATGGAGGCTCTACATCCCTTCCCCCATATGTTACTCTGTGCATCTCATCTGTATCCTTTGTAATTTTCTCTATAATAAACTGGCAGACGTGTTTCCTGGGTTTTGTGAGCTGCTCTAAGCAAGTTAATTGAACCCCCCAAAAAGTACTGTAGGAATCCCAATTTATAGCCGGTCAGTCAGAAATTCTGGAGGCCCAGACTTTCGATTGGTGTTCGAAGGGGAGTGGGGGTAGTCTTGTGAGACTGAGCCCTCAACCTGTGGGATCCCAGACTGTCTCTAGGTATTGAATTGCATTGGAGGAGGGACACCAGGTGTCCGCTGTTAGCTGCTTGCTGTGTAGGAAAACACCCTCCCCCCAGCCCGCACATTTGGTCACAGAAGTCTCCTGTGTTGATTGTTGTTGAGTGAGCGAGTAGAAAAAACACTTGGAGTGTGTTTAACACTGCCAGAGTGGTTAGATTTTTAAACTTTTTTTAAAATTAGCTTATTCTAACATAGTTTTACGGTTTTTTTTTTAACTATTCAGAGTAAAAAATTACATTTTATCTGAATGTAAGGTCTGCAGGAAAAAGAAAAGAATACATTTTACATGATTACTTAACATATATGCATTTGTGTGTGATGTATATATGTGCATTAAAATAATGTTAACTAAAGCTTCATGAAACAATATTTGCACTTATTCCCTGGGATATACTCTGATATTTTCTATTTTTAAAAAATACTGCCGGGCGTGGTGGCTCAAGCCTGTAATCCCAGCACTTTGGGAGGCCGAGGCGGGTGGATCACGAGGTCAGGAGATCGAGACCATCCTGGCTAACATGGTGAAACCCCGTCTCTACTAAAAATACAAAAAACTAGCCGGGCGTGGTGGCGGGCGCCTGTAGTCCCAGCTACTCGGAGGCTGAGGCAGGAGAATGGCGTGAACCTGGGAGGCGGAGCTTGCAGTGAGCCGAGATCGCGCCACTGCACTCCAGCCTGGGTGACACAGCGCGAGACTCCGTCTCAAAAAAAAAAAAAAAAAAAAAAAAAAATACTGTTGGATCTCATAGCCGGAAAAACAGTACTCTGATGTAGTGTCCTGTAACTCATAGCACCCCACACCATCCATGTTGATAACTGCCCCCTTATTCCCTCACACACCCACTGCTTCCCCTAACCCCTCACATGCTTACTCCCACCCTGTGCTCATATAGCTAATTTTTCTGTGTGTCTCATCTGCTCATGTGTGAGAAAGGCCTCAACATTATGAAACAGTCATCACTGGATGGGGCTTCTTTAAATTAAGGCCCAGAGCCAGGCGTGGTGACTCATGCCTGTAATCCCAGCACTTTGGGAGGCCGAGGCGGGTGGATCACCTGAGGTCAGGAGTTCAAGACCAGCCTGGCCAACATGGTGAAACCCCGTCTCTACTAAAAATACAAAAAAATTAGCCATGGGTGGTGGTGCTCACCTGTAATCCTAGCTACTTGGGAGGCTGAGGCTGGAGAATCACTTGAACCTGGGAGGCGGAGGTTGCAGTGAGCCGAGATCACGCCACTGCACTCCAGTCTGGGTGACAGAGCGAGACTTCGTCTCAAAAAAAAAATCAAAAGCCCAGGTTGGAAGACACCTGACTGCCCCAGTCTCAGTGCCTCAGTTGAGGTGGTTTGGGGGTTGGAGTCAGGTCTTCCAAGCATAGGAGTTTGGAATGACAGGTTCCACATCCCAAGCCTGCTTTCCCCTGGTCCCCAATCATGACGTAGTCTGCGGAGGGTTGCTCTGTGGGAGTACCTGCTTTCCTGTCTCCTTTTTTTCTGGTGCCCCGGGGCCTACCTCGCTGAGCCTGTTCTGGCTCTTGGGCAGGTTCAGTGTGTTATTGCACATCCCTATTCCTCTCCCTCCTTGCAGTTTGCAGAGCAGTCTCTGATGAAGAATGCCATAAAAACATCGGAGGAGTCATGGATCGAACAGCAGATGCTAGAAGACAAGAAACGGGCCACGGACTGGGAGGCCACAAATGAGGCCATTGAGGAGCAGGTGGCTCGGGAATCCTACCTGCAGTGGTTGCGGGATCAGGAGAAACAGGCCCGCCAGGTCCGCGGCCCCAGCCAGGTGGGTTATGGACTCTGTCACAGGCTTGGCCAAGAATCCATTACTTCTCATGATTTGCCCTCAAGTGAGCAGAAAAAAATTAAGCAGTTTTGACATCTGGGAGGGAAGGGAGCATCCAGCACCATCTAACTCATCTTGGTCTTAGTTGTGGCATTATACCTTAGAACTTTAAATACTTGTGCAGAACAGGCACTTAAGGAGTGAGAGGAGGGCAGCCATGCTGCTGGTGACACTAGGGAATAATGGATAGCTTCAGAGACACAAGCTTTCGTTGACTGCCCTTGTGTGCCAGGTCTCTACTGAGAATGTAACATCAGATCTGGACTACTCTGCCCTCAGCGATCTCATTTGTTGGGGGTGACAACTCATTGGTGGGGTCCTTGACCCTGGCTGGGAGATCAGTGGAGGTGGGGGCTCTGGTTAGTCTTCACAGAGGAAGGCTGAACTGTTAGGGAATCGGGGAGGGGCAGGGCAGACAAGTATCTGAGGAATTGTAAAATCACAAGGAGTTTGGAGTGATTGTAGATGTTGGCTGGCAGGAGCTGAGTTTTATTCCACAAATACTGCCAGTCTGTGCCAGGCCCTGTTTTCAGTATATGGTGATACATAGGTGAGCCCAGCAGAGCAAGATCCCCGTCCTTGTGATGCTCACAGTTTTGCAGAGTGAAACAAAATAAACAATAAACATAATGAATAAACTAGTTGGGAAATGCTGTGGATGGAAAGTGTAGAGCCAGGATAAAGGGGCCAAGCAGGGATGTGAGTTCACAGTATGAAATAGCACAGTCAGGGTAGGCCTCAGAGCAGGTGAGATTTGAGCCTTGAAGAAGGTGAGAGTTAGCTGAGTGCACATGGAGGGGAGGGCAGCAGGCCCACACACCTGGTGTGACTCAGGAACAGCCCAGAGGGAGGCCAGTGCATCTGAACAGAATGTAGAAGTAGATGAAGTCAGAGAGGTTGTGGGTCCGATTGGGTAGGGGCTTGTGGGCTGTGGCGAGGACTTTGACTTTTACTCTGAGCGAGGCAGAAACCCTGGGAGGATTGTGAGCAGAGGACAGACAGGATGTGGTTGGGGATTTAACAAGATTGCCTTGCCTGCTAGTCATCCAGTGGAGTCTCGTGAGTGAGGGCAGAAGCAGGGGCCAGTGAGGAGGAGGCTTCTGCAGCAGGCCAGGCGACTGGTGGCCGCTGCTGGCAGTAGAGGTGGTGAGAAGGGGTTGGATTTGGGATCTATTTTCAAGATAGAGGTAACAGGGTTTCCTGTCAGATTGACTGTAGGGGTGTGAGAGAAAGGGTAAGGAGCTCCACCTCTGTCCTGTGAGGAGCCTTGTGGTCCACCGTGTGAGTTGGGATGATGTTGACCTATGTAGAAGCTGTATCATAGCCAAGGTCCTGGGAAGGGAGCCAGCATTCAGGGATGGGTCACAGGAAGGTCATGGTTGCTGGTGGTCCTTAACACATTTTCCTTCCCCACTGCAGCCCCGGAAAGCCAGCGCCACATGCAGTTCGGCCACAGCAGCAGCCTCCAGTGGCCTGGAGGAGTGGACTAGCCGGTCCCCACGGCAGCGGAGTTCAGCCTCATCACCTGAGCATCCTGAGCTGCATGCTGAATTGGGCATCAAGCCCCCTTCCCCAGGCACTGTTTTAGCTCTTGCCAAACCTCCTTCGCCCTGTGCGCCAGGTCAGTGACTTGCCCACAGGGAATGTGCTGGGAGTTAGGAGGCACTGCCTGGGTCCTGGGTCCCTACCTTTGACTGTCCGTCTGCTTCAGGTACAAGCAGTCAGTTCTCGGCAGGGGCCGACCGGGCAACTTCCCCCCTTGTGTCCCTCTACCCTGCTTTGGAGTGCCGGGCCCTCATTCAGCAGATGTCCCCCTCTGCCTTTGGTAAGCCTCCTTTGTCTGGGGGGATGGAGGCTGCTAGGAGCTGGGCGAGACTGGAAGAAGTGGCAAGTCCTGAGAGGGGGTTTCTGGAGCCTCTGGCCATCTCTCCAAGAAAACAAGGGAGAGGCACTGGAGGGGATTTTTCTGACCCAAAGAATTTGCCCCAGAAGGGTCTGGGGTCTAAGTGGGGTTTCACAGGCCTAGCAGATCCTTCTGTTTGAGAAGGGAGTGAGAAGGGCCCTTTGGGATTTCTCCAGAGCCCCAGACGTCGGCACAGGGTGAGGAGAAGGCAGGCTGAGAGCGCTCCATCATCCTTTTCCTCTTCCTCTCGCCCAGCAGGTCTGAATGACTGGGATGATGATGAGATCCTAGCGTCGGTGCTGGCAGTGTCCCAACAGGAATACCTAGACAGTATGAAGAAAAATAAAGTGCACAGAGACCCGCCCCCAGACAAGAGTTGATGGAGACCCAGGGATTGGACACCATCTCCCAACCCCAGTACTCCTGCTCTCCGGTGCCACCTCACCTTCTTTGGCTTCTTCCCTCTTGCCTCCTTCTGTTCTTTCTGCTCTCCCCCCTTTTCCCTCCTTCTCACTTCTCTCTGGCTAGCCCACCCCTGCGCTCCCTCTCATTGCCGCTGCCACTATCACCTGTCTCTCTGCCAGCTGACGTGCCCTGTTGCCCCCCCAACCCCACACAGAACCATCCCTGCATTCCACAGGGGACTCGGGCAAGGGTGCCGAAGATAGACGAGAGGCACACAGAGACAGACCAACTGGCAGCCAGGCAGCCCCAGAGGAGAGAGACATTCAGACAGAGGAAAGTCTCCCTGCCCCTCATTCCTTCCAAGATGAGAAAAACTTGCCCTCCCCCCCACCCACACTCATGCCAGGGAGGTGGGAGGAAGAAGTGGGAAATTTCCCTTCCCAGTACCCCAAGAACGTCTGAGCCTTCAATGTTGAATTTTTTCTTTATTAAAATGTACTTTTATCTTATAAAATCAACTAATCAAAAATGATATAGACGACAGCAGTGGCTCTGTGAAGGTGGCATCTCTCTGGGCAGGCAGGCCATGGGGCATGGAGGAGGGCACAAAGATGTGGGTTGCTGTCTTCTGGCCTCCAGCTGCATGGAGGCCGGCCCAGGGTCTAGGGTGTGCACTGGGCAAGGGCAGGGCAGGGCGGCAGGTGTCAGGCCGGCTTGGACAATGAAACCCTGACCTTGCTGCATTCCTTTTGCTTCCACCACCACTAGCCTCTTTGGAATCTTGGGGTGGGGGGCATCTTTGGGGATTATGGCTGCCACCCGGGATTTGAGTTATAAGGAGTGTGGGAGCAGCTTTGGCAGATGGGGCACCCGTGCCCTGCAGGTGTTGACAAGATCCACCATCTGTAATGTCCTTGGCACAATAAAACCAAATGTCAGTTTCCCTGAGCAGCTCTGTTCTGTGTGGGGCAGGGGTTGGGCGGGCCTCTGGGCAGAGGAGGCAATGGCACGGACCTTGGCTTGACCTCAGAGGTGTGAGTGCTCTCCAGCAGGGTCTGTCTGGGGGCCTGGTGTTTGTATTTGATTTGCTGCTTATTAAACCTCCTTCTGGACCTATTACCACTGGAAAAGCTGCGTCTTTGCCTGCTGACCCCACCTCTGCCTACCCTATTTCCTGGGGGTGTGATGGTAGCAGAGGACTGTGAGCTTGAACTTCCTGCCTGAATTCCAGCCTCTTTGCCTGCCTCTCACCATGAATGTTGCTCTTTCCTTATCATGATCTGATGAAGAAAAACCTTGGAAAAGTACAACTAATACTTTGTAGCGACATGAGTTTAGTGGAAGTAACCAGAGGGGCCTCCCCCACTAGGTTTTAGAAGGTGAAGGATGGCTAAACCCTTTTTCTTGTCCCCCAGTCTGACACCTCTTTCCCTGCCCTTCCTAGGGGTAAATCCAAGGTAAAGAAGGCTGGCTAGCCCCCAGGTTTTCTCAAGCATCTTTTTCACCATGCCATGATAATAGAGACCCTCTGGCTGGATGTGTGTCTGGCTCTGCAGTTGAGGGCATGGCTAGCTGAGTGGCTGGCTGTGGGGTATCTCTGGAACCCAATGGCCAAGCATCTATTTGTTGTAGAGTTGCTTTGAAACCTTGCCTGGCATTTTCTAGCTGTGTGGCCCTGGTCGATTCATAGCTTCTCTGAGTTTCAAGTGTCTCATCTGTACAAGAGGTGATTAGGCTGGGCGCAGTGACTCACACCTGTAATCCCAGCACTTTGAGAGGCTGAGGTGGGTGAATCACCTGAGATCAGGAGTTCGAGAACAGCCTGGTCAACATGGAGAAACCCCATCTCTACTAAAAATACAAAAATTAGCTGGGTGGGTTGTACGTGCCTGTAATCCCAGCTACTTGGGAGGCTGAGGCATGAGAATCACTTGAACCTGGGAGGTGGAGGTTGCGGTGAGCCGAGATTGCGCCACTGCACTCCAGTCTGGGCGACAGAGTGAGACTCCGTCTTAAAAAAAAAAAAAAAAAAAAAAAAAAATCTACTCCCTCATGTTGTCTGCTTGTGATCATCTAGAGGGAATATGTATGATCAAAGTAATGTACTACTGGGCACAGTGCCTGGCACATTGAGAGCACAAATGTTAGTAGTACTATCCTTTTTGTAGAAGTTCTGCACCGTTTGGCCCCTGCCAATCTCTCGCCGCTCTATCCAGTATTCTTGGCTTTTGCCTGCAATTTGCCCTCCCCTGTCCTGAGCCACCAACTTTGTCTTTCAAGACAGGTAGAGGGTCACCTGCTGAGAAGCCCATTCACATTCTCACTTCTATCTAAAAATCTCCCCAGTAACTGTACTACAGATAAACTTCATGGCACAGGTTTGATGCCTGACTTATCTGTACATCTCTAATAGCAACATCCCCATCAAGGCCTGGCAGGCTTATAGCAAACCAACCCCTAATAATGTTGGGTGAACAAAGGAGAATACATGTATGCTTTTTTGGTGGTGTCTGTGTGTGTGTGACTGTGGTGAGTCCAAGTCTTCATGTGCAGCTCAGTGTCTCCAGTTGTGTGTGTGATGAGGGCTTGTTTCCAGGTGTGTCAGATGGTGACTGAGTGTGGGACTCTTATCTCTGACAGTTTGTGTCTAAATCCAAGATGAGTGCATGCCTGCGTGGGTCTGTGACAGTGCATCTGTGGTTTCTGTCTGATGGGGTGGATGTCCGTTTGTGTTCCTGCAACAGATTCTGGGTAGCTATTTCTGGACAGTTTGTTCCATTGATAAGCTGCATGTGTCATGGTGTATGTGTGTCTGTGTCTGAACAGGTCTATCCATGTCTGCTTTTGTGACACTGCCACAAATGTGACTCTATCACATCAGTACATGTCTGCCTTCAGAGCAGTGCATGTGTGTTCCTGGAGCATCTGTGTATCTTCTGTGACAGACTCTGCGTCTCTCATTTCTGGGACAGTACAAGTCTTGCTGTGACAGTGCATGTCTGATGGTGACAGTGTGTTTGTGACAGGTTCTGCCAGTGTGTTTGACGGGACATTTCTGTGTTATCACATGGCAAATGTAGGTCTGCGTGAGTGCCTTTCTGTAACAGTGTATCTCTGGGTGTCATTCTAGGACATAACTATTTTTCTGACAGTGTGCCTGCCTGAAAGTGTATGTCAGTCTCTGGCTGCATGTGTATCTAGGTCGTTTCTGTGAATGTGTCTGACAGTATGTGTTTGTGTATATCCTGGCATTCATGTTGTCTTTGGAGTGCATTTTTCTTCCTGGGGTGTGGCGCCTTCTCTGGCTGTTTTTCACAAATTTGTGTCAGGGTTGCCACTTGTCTAGCAGCCTCTATCATGTTTCTCAGTCCTTGCCTCTCTCAACTCCAAGTGCAGCCCATGCCACCACCACTCTGGGCTCACCCCCATCCCCCAAGAACCACCCTCTGCTGTTCTAGATTCTAGACCTGCTGACTGGGCCCAGGGCTCAGGGTTAAAAGCTCCAATAAACACTCCCCAGGCAATGCTGCCTTTGACCAATGCGCACCCGTGGCGTTGATGGTGTGGGTTCCCCCTCCCTGGCTACCAGATATTTCCAGGGCCCTGGCCTCAGCTTTCCAGTGAAGGCCGCCTGGAAGACTCCGGTGAAGGAGTCCGACAAGCACCTTTCGAGACGGGGTCCTGGATAGATTCTTAGAAGCCCGGCCTGGCGCTATCTCTGTGCTAATATCCAGGCAGCGGCGGCAAACCAACTTCCCAGGAAAGGATACTGCGCAGTTATTTTTTAAGTGTAAATACACACACCGACACCACTACCAACAACAACCCCGCGCAACAACCAAAACAAGCGCGGTGCTGCAAAGGGATTCCCAGAACCGGTTTCCTCTTGGTGTGAGCCCCACCTCAAGCCCCCTCATTTACATGCAGGCCCCGCCTCCTCGGAAGAACCGAGCGTGTATTTGCATAAGGGGGCACTTGAAACGATGAGGGTGGTATGCAAATAAGGAGTGGCTCCGATTGGCTGTGGTACAGCAGGTGCCGCGTCCGGATTGATCAAAGCCAGGTGGGCGGGGCTGTCGCCCAGGGTGACTCTCCCGGGAGGCGCGTGCCCAGGCTCAGTAGCATTGGGGCTGGCGCGCGCGGCGAATCTTAACGCTGCGCCGTCTGCGGGCGCTTCCGGACCACCAGTTTCTCTGCTTTCCACCCTGGCGCCCCCCAGCCCTGGCTCCCCAGCTGCGCTGCCCCGGGCGTCCACGCCCTGCGGGCTTAGCGGATTCAGTGGACTCAATCTGCGCAGCGCCACCTCCATGTTGACTAAGCCTCTGCAGGGGCCTCCTGCGCCCCCCGTGACCCCCACGCCGCCGCCAGGTGAGCACATCCTCCCCTGCTACAACCAGACGGGGTGGGCTGGAATGATGGGTTGCAGCGCGGGGGGAGGGAGTCGTGGCTGGGCTCAGCACGCTACCACCCTGACTTCCTCGCCTCCGCCTGCGTAGGAGGCAAGGATCGGGAAGCGTTCGAGGCCGAGTACCGACTCGGCCCCCTCCTGGGTAAGGGGGGCTTTGGCACCGTCTTCGCAGGACACCGCCTCACAGATCGACTCCAGGTATCCGTCACAAGGGTCTTGGGAGGGTCAGGTGCGTGTGGCGGGGGCGGGGATCCTGGGCCTGGAATGCTGGTTGACCGAGGAGTGAGCCTGCAGTGTGTAGAGGACCGGGGGTGTGTGTGTGTGTGTGTCCGAGGAGTGAGCCTGCAGTGTGTGTAGAGGGCCAGGTGTGTGTGTCCGTGTGCGCGCGTGTGTGTCGGTCTAGGGGGTTGTGTTGGGGGTGAGGGGACAGGGGGCTTCAGATTCCGGAGGTCCTCGACCCCAGGGTCCAGGCTGCGTATGTGTGGGAAAGCGGGGACCTAGATGTGAGATTTATGGGACTTTTGGAGGTAGGTGTCCAGTGTGAAGTCATACGGACCAGGACCCTGGTACAGAGTTGGGGTGTCGTAGACCTAAATAGGAAGATTGTGGGCCTGGGGTATCAGGAAATCTAGAACTCAGGACTTGGAGTGATGAGTCCTGGTGCCTGAGAACGGAGAGCCCAGGGCTCAGAAAGGTGAGAGAGATGAACCTGGTTCCGAGGACTTGTAGGGCAGTGGAGACGCCCTGGTATGAGTTGTGTGGGGTGGTGTGGTTGGGGATTAGAAAGACTAGACTGCTGGTAGATGGAGGAATACTGGAGGTAGGCAGAAGGTCTAGACTGGGAGGGGTCTGGGGATCACTGGCTGGCCTCCTTACCATGCCCCTCTCTTCTCCAGGTGGCCATCAAAGTGATTCCCCGGAATCGTGTGCTGGGCTGGTCCCCCTTGGTGAGTACCTTCGGAGCCCTTCCTGACCTACCTATTCCATCACTGATGATGAATTCACCTCCTTGCTTTTCCAGGGGATGTATGACTCCCTGGGCCCTGTAACAGTGAGAACACTCCTGCCAGCCCATGTATACTCCCTTGGGGTGACATACAGTTCTGATTCACCCCAATTCCCCTAGAGCCCTGGATTCTCCCCTCCAACAATCCTTTCCCATCCTCCCTCCAAACACTGCTGGGGGACTGCCCGCAGGGCATGCTGGTGGGGAACGAGGGGCAGAGGTCACTGGTTGCCATGGTGATGGTGGCTGCTTCTCTCCTGCCGTTATAGCGCTAACCGACATCAGGGCGGGTCTGGGCAAGTTGTAGAGTTGGGAGCGCCCCCTGGCGGGCTCTAGAGGAAATTGCGCCTGCGCAATATCGGAATTTTTGCGTCTCGGCGAGAAAACGTCTGCTGCTGTGCAAGTCAGCAGCCTGGCCAGGAGAGGGCTCTACCTCAGCCCAGAAGGTTGCTGGTCGAAGTGTTCCTGCGCAGGGCGTGGGGAGGCGGTTGGGGGGCGGATTTTGTGGCCAGTAGCGTTTATACTTTATTTTTCTTTATTTTTTTGGAGACACAGTCTCCCCTGCTGCTCCTGCGCTGGAGGAGGCACGTTGACCCGGCTCACTAAACCTTCCCCGTTCGAGCGATTCTGCCTCGCCTTCCTGGGCGAAGCTGGGGACGACAGAGAGCGCACAACCATGCCCAGCTTGGTTTCGAGACGAGTTCCCGCCTCGTCGCCCGGGTTGAGGGGCAGGGTCGCATCTCAGTCACTGTGCCTCCGCCTCCCCACTTATTCTTCCGGCCTCAGCCTCCCAGGAGTAGCTGGGACTACAGACGCCTCACCCGCTTCTCCGCCAGCTTTGTATTTCTAATAGGAGACGGGTTTCACTCATGGCTGCAGGACAGTCTCACCTCCACCTCGTGGATCCGCCTGCCTCAGCCCAGTGCTGGGATTACAGGCTTGGAGCCACCATGCCCCGCCACTTTTCATATTTTTAGTAGAGACAGGGTTTCACCATGCTTGGCTAGATTCAGCCCCTGCATGTCCCACCAGTATCCCGCCTGGCACCGCCTCCCACAGTGCTGCCACTACCTCTATTTTCAGGCTTTGAGACGTTTCTCCATATGGTCAGCCACCAAACTCCCACCTCGGGTGATCTGCCTGCCCCAGCCTCCCAAAGTGTTGGGATTACAGGCGTAAGCCACTGTGCAGGGCCACGTTTATGCTTTTTATTGACTGGTTCTAGGTGCTTGGTGATGCTGACAAAATACATGATAACACTAAGTCTTTTTGTACTAGGTCCTTTGCAATAAATCAGCTGTTTAACAAATTAGGTATATTGAACACCTACTATATGACAGACACAACTCTAGACACTCAGCAAAATATTACATAATTATTGAGAGCTCATTTTTTGCTAGGGCATTTTTTACTAATTGTTTTACCTTTTTGACAAATATTTATTCAGCCCTACTTTGTTAGCAGCCACTGTTCTAGTGCTTCATATAGGTCCGTGAACAAAACAAACCATTACACAATAACAGTGTTTATTGAGTGCTAACTGCTTGTCAGAGCCCATGCTATCAAGTGCTGTCATCTGTTTAACATTTATTGAGCACCTACTGTGTAAGGTACTATTCTAATCTCCTGAGATATGTCAGGGAACAAAACAAAATACCATATAATGGTGCTGCTTCTGCTGAAGGCCTTTTGTTAAAAACCAGTTTTTTCTATTTTTGTTGGTTTTGAGACAGCTGGAGTGCAGTGGTGCGATCTTGGCTCACTGCAACCTTTCCCTTCTGGGCTCAAGGGACCCTCCCACTTCAGCCTCCCGAGTAGCTGGGACTACAGGTGCATTTCATCAAACCTGGCTAATTTTTGTGTTTGTGTAGAGACAGGGTCTTGCCATTTTGCCCAGGCTGATCTTGAACTCTTGGGGTCAAGCAATCCACCCACATCAGCCTCCCAAAGTGCTGGGATTACAGGGATGAGCCTCTGTGCCCGGCCAAACTTTCGTTTATTCAAATGTTTATTGATCTACTATATGCAAGACTTGTGCAGGCTCTTTGCTGGTTTCACCCTCTCAATCACTGTGTGAGTTTGTGTCTTTAGGGGAACTGAGGCCCAGGAAGGGAAGTGAGTTGCTCAACAACACACTGTCAGGAGAAGGGGCCCTAATTTGAGCTTAGGTAAAAAGCCTCAGAGCTGTTGCCCTGACATCTGTCTTTTTTCTCTCTCTGCTTCCCACCCTACCTGTTCCCCCAGTCAGACTCAGTCACATGCCCACTCGAAGTGGCACTGCTATGGAAAGTGGGTGCAGGCGGTGGGCACCCTGGCGTGATCCGCCTGCTTGACTGGTTTGAGACACAAGAGGGCTTCATGCTGGTCCTCGAGCGGCCTTTGCCTGCCCAGGATCTCTTTGACTATATCACAGAGAAGGGCCCGCTGGGTGAAGGCCCAAGCCGCTGCTTCTTTGGTCAAGTAGTGGCAGCCATCCAGCATTGCCATGCCCGTGGAGTTGTCCATCGTGACATCAAGGATGAGAACATCCTGATAGACCTACGCCGTGGCTGTGCCAAACTCATTGATTTTGGTTCTGGTGCCCTGCTCCATGATGAACCCTACACTGACTTTGATGGTAAGGCTTCTCTAAATCTCCCTGGAGGGATTGTTTTTACTTGATGGACTTGTGACCTTTGGCCTCCAGTGGTGGGGTATCCTGTAATCCTTGACCCATACTGCATCTGTATAAGATGATCGATTGCTAATACTGGGGAATTCTCAGCCTTGCCCTCTGATAAAGTCCATCTTTTAACAGTGCGCTAACCTTATTCTGGGCTCCTATTCTGGTGAGGGTATCCTGTTACTATCCTGAGTATCCTTTCTCTGGTAAAGGGATCCTGTTACTTCTCAATGCTTTTATTCTGTTGAGGGGACTCTGCTATTTTAGCTGCTCTTTATCTAGTGAGGGGACTCTGCTTTTATCTTGAGTGCTCTTAATTGTGGTGAGGCCATCCTTCCTGGGGAGTTTGGGGTTGGAGAAAGGGCATCATGAGAGTGAGTGGTCTAACCCCTGGCTTGTGTGCAGGGACAAGGGTGTACAGTCCCCCAGAGTGGATCTCTCGACACCAGTACCATGCACTCCCAGCCACTGTCTGGTCACTGGGTATCCTCCTCTATGACATGGTGTGTGGGGACATTCCCTTCGAGAGGGACCAGGAGATTCTGGAAGCTGAGCTCCACTTCCCTGCTCATGTCTCCCCAGGTGAGGCCTCACTGACCCCAGCCCAGAAGACTCCATCCCTCCCAGGGATCAGTACCCCCTACTGACTGCTAATCTTCCCTCTGCTTCTTGGCCCACAGACTGCTGTGCCCTAATCCGCCGGTGCCTGGCCCCCAAACCTTCTTCCCGACCCTCACTGGAAGAGATCCTGCTGGACCCCTGGATGCAAACACCAGCCGAGGATGCACCCCTCAACCCCCCGAAAGGAGGCCCCGCCCCTTTGGCCTGGTCCTTGCTACCCTAAGCCTGGCCTGGTCTGGCCCCCAGTGGTCGGAAGAGCCATCCCATGGCCATGTCACAGGGATAGACGGACATTTGTTGACTTGGTTTTACAGGTCATTACCGGTTATTAAAGTCCAGTATTACTAAGGTAAGGGATTGAGGATCAGGGGTTAGAAGACATAAACCAAGTCTGCCCAGTTCCCTTCCCAATCCTACAAAGGAGCCTTCCTCCCAGAACCTGTGGTCCCTGATTCTGGAGGGGGAAGTTCTTGCTTCTCATTTTGCTAAGGAAGTTTATTTCAGTGAAGTTGTTCCCATTCTGAGCCCCAGGACTCTTATTCTGATGACGTGTCACCCCCACATTGGCACCTCCTACTACCACCACACAAACTTAGTTCATATGCTCTTACTTGGGCAAGGGTGCTTTCCTTCCAATACCCCAATTGCTTTTATTTTAGTAAAGGGACCCTTTCCCCTAGCCTAGGGTCCCATATTGGGTCAAGCTGCTTACCTGCCTCAGCCCAGGAGTCCTTATTCTGGGGGAGGTAATGCCCTGCTGTTACCCAAGGCTTTTTTTTTTTTTCTTTTCCTTTTTTTTTTTTTTTGGGTGAGGGGACCCTACTCTTATCCCAAGTGCTCTTATTCTGGTGAGAAGAACCTTACTTCCATAATTTGGGAAGGAATGGAAGATGGACACCACCGGACACCACCAGACACTAGGATGGGATGGATGGTTTTTTGGGGGATGGGCTAGGGGAAATAAGGCTTGCTGTTTGTTCTCCTGGGGCGCCCCCCTCCAACTTTTGCAGATTCTTGCAACCTCCTCCTGAGCCGGGATTGTCCAGTTGCTAAAATGTAAATAATCACGTATTGTGGGGAGGGGAGTTCCAAGTGTGACCTCCTCTCTTCTCCCCCTGCCTGGATTATTTAAAAAGCCATGTGTGGAAACCCACTATTTAATAAAAGTAATAGAATCAGAAGCGGCTGGCCATTTGTAGGTGTGAGGCTTTTATGGAGCATCTACTTTGCACTGAGATAGACTGTCCCTCTGCTTTGTCCTCAGGAAGCCACAGTCTTATGTTGCCATCCTAAAGACCTTTAAGGGTTCTTGAAACTGCACCACAAAAAAAACCAAAAAACAAAAAATCTTGATTCCCCCTGCCCCTGATCTTAGGCAGCGCCCAGTATGTGTAGAAGGGCTGTCTGTTGGAGATACTGTGCATGAAGGTGGAAGGTGTTTAGGGTACATCCCCAATCAAGATGGCCATCTCAGAAGCAGATAAAACTACCTTCCCTGGCACCCCAGGAGAAGGAGGAAGCCCTTTTCCATGTTGGAGAAGAAGAGCCCTATCAGGGTACTGATGAGGGCGGGGCTGGAGCTGGGCACTGACTGGAATCTGTCCAGGGTGTAGTCACCTGTTTTGCTTTTTTTTTTTTTTTTTTTTTTGAGACGAAAGTCTTGCTCTGTCGCCCAGGCTGGTGTGCAGTGGCGCGATCTCGGCTCACTGCAACCTCTGCCTCCCGGGTTCACACCATTCTGCCCCAGCCTCGAGTAGCTGGGACTACAGGCGTCCGCCACCACGCCCGGCTAATTTTTTGCATTTTAGTAGAAACGGGGTTTCACCGTGTTCACCAGGATGGTCTCGATTTCCTGACCTTGTGATCCGCCCGCCTCGGCCTCCCAAAGTGCTGGGATTACAGGCGTGAGCCACCGCGTCCGCCCTGTTTTGCTCTTAATCTTTAGCCTCTCCCCCATCTTTACCCTTACATACCCATCCCTCTAATTTCTCCTTCAACACTTGACTTACCTGGCCTGCCCTATTCCATGTTGGTTTCACATCCTCCGACCTCGGCTGTCACCTCTCTTGCCCTGCTTATTTGTCTCGGTTCAGTGCAACCTCCGCTTCCCGGGTTCAAGCGGTTCTCCTGTCTCAGCCTCCCGAGTAGCTGGGTACAGGTGCATACCACTACATGCGGCTAATTTTTTTTTTTTTTTTTTTTTTTTTTTTTTTTTTTTTTTTAAGTAGAAACGGGGTTTTGCCATTTTGCCCAGGCTGGAACTCCTGAGCTCAGGTGATCGGCCCGGCTCAGCCTCCCAAAGTGCTGGGATTACAGGCGTGAGCCACCGCCCCTGGCCCGGACTCTTGCCCTGCTTCCAAATGCTAGCTAACTGTGAGCCTTTCGCCTGTCCCCTTTATTTGCCATCCTCATTGGTGACTAACTTGTCTTCTCTGCGTCAACTTTCCTTTTCATTTTCACTTGTTTATCCTCACCTGCTCTGCTTTTATCTGCTAGCTTACATGCCTGACTTGCACCTGATGCTTCAGCCAGTACGCCCTCACCCGACCCCGACAGGTCAAAGTTTCTTGGTCCCCAGATTCCCCTGTGCTTTCCAGAGGGTGGGGCCTCGCTGGAAGACGGGAAAGTGGAACTTCAGTCCAACCAGGAAGCACCTGGGAGTTTCTGATTCGGAAGGGGCGGTGCCTTATGGAGAAGCTGCCAATAAAGAGCCGAGATGAAGGAGTGATGGCTTAGCCAATGAGACTAGGAGACGGGATCGGGGGGTGATCTGGAAAGCGCGATCAGTGAAGCGGACGAACAGCAGGACAAGGCGGGTCTAGTGACAGGAATGGGCCGATGAAGCTCTGTAGGGGCGGTGGGTAGGCCGATCGGGCCGTGTCCCCGGCATCCAGATCCGACGGAATTTGGAAATCCCGGGGCTACTCTTACGTTGAGCTTTTAGGAGCGAAGGAGAAAAGCCACCACCCTGACGATCCCGGCTCTCTACCCACCTTCACTCAGGCGGCCTGGAAGCGGAAGTGACGAACACGGAAGTGGTCTGCTGTTACCGAGGGGACGGGCCGGGCAAATGCCAACATGGCAGCGGTTGGGGCTGGTGGTTCCACCGCGGCGGCCGGGCCAGGGGCGCTTTCCGCGGGTGCATTAGAGCCGGGGACTGCGAGTGCGGGTGAGACAGTCTGTGTCCGAGCAGTCGCATGGGAGGCGGAGGTCCGGATCGCTGGGTGTCGGGAATGTTCCTCACTAAAGTGAGAGGGAGCATCCCGTGTGAACCGACGTGTGTGTGTGTGTCTGTGTGTGCACATTGTGAGTGTGTTGGGGGCGGGGAAGAAAACATTCTGAGAGTGATTGTGGGATCCTTCCGCATATGGACCATTATGAGTGTGGAGGGTAATTCTTTTTGGGAAGGCTAAGGGCACCGAAACCATTCTGAATATGTGGGGTCCTTCCTTGTGGAAGAGACCATTCTGCGGGCGTGGGAGTTCTTCACTGAAGAAGTGGGAGACTATTCTGAGGGTGGTGCTTCCTTCCTTATAAAAGGACAGAGAGACTATTGTGAGTTAGGGTGGGGCGAGTCCTTCTTTATGTGACTAGAGAGGGTCCATTTTGAGGATGATGGTGTCCTTCATTATGTGCGGAGGAGACCGTTCTGGGGGCCCCCTTCCTAATGGAGGTAGAGTTCATTGTACGTTCGGGTGGGAGGGCTCATCGTTATATGGTGGAAAAAGAACGTTCTGAGGGTGCCAGGTCCTTCCGTATAGCAGAGAGAGCCGATTGTGATTGTGGGTAGAGCAAAGATTGTGATTGTGGGTAGAGCATTAGCTAGAGGGTCGGTGCGCGGTGGTGGGAGGACGGACCATGTGGAGTGCAGGGAAATATTTCCTCATCTGGTTGAGGGAGCCAGACCTTTCTTGGTGGGATAAGCATTCCTGTTACAGGATTCAGTCCCTGGGAGCATGGGGGAATCATTTCTTGTATTTAGTAGACTATTCTGGGTCGGGAGGAACCAGTTGTCACAGGAGGGAGGGGTTAGAGAGACCATTCTGGGTATGAGGAGGATCATTCCATATGGGATGTAGGCCATTCTGAGAGTGAGGGAATCGAATCATTTCTTAGATGGGAGAAAGACCTTTCCTTAGGGGGTGAACATACCTCATACAGTGGCCTCATTCCCTGCATTGATGTATTATTCTTTACATGAGACAATCCCTCGTTAAATAGGAACATCATTTCATATACATTCTCAGTTTGCTCATCCGTAAATGGGAATCCTCGCAGTTCTTTTGGAGATGACAATGATATGAGTCTATTGAGGTAATCCATAGAAATCCCTTAACCCAGTGATATGCATACAGTAAACACTCAGTAAACGTGGAGAACGTAGTTGTCGGTATTCTGTCTGGGGAGGAGTTGCTTCTCACTTGGGCGGGAGCCGAGGCGCGAGGCGCGTGGCCAGAGCTTGCCTCAGCCATTACCTGAAACCTCGGTAAGGATTCCAGGTATGGACTGGACAGGGTGGGGCCCATTTCTCCCTTCTGGCTCTTCCTGCTTGTGGCTGAGGCAGTAAGGCGGTAGGAGTCAGACCCTCATTGGGTGAAGACAGGCAGGCTGAGGGAGCAAGTAGCGGTGGCTAGGAGGGTCCTGGGTGAGAAAGGAGAGGGGGTGGGTGGTGGTGTGGCTATGCCCTAGCGGCTTCTGACCCCCTCCTTCCCCCTTGCCCCTTCCGTTCCCCACAGCTCACAGGCGCCTGAAGTACATATCCCTAGCTGTGCTGGTGGTCCAGAATGCCTCCCTCATCCTCAGCATCCGCTACGCCCGCACGTTGCCAGGGGACCGCTTCTTTGCCACCACTGCTGTGGTCATGGCGGAAGTGCTCAAAGGTCTCACCTGCCTGCTGCTGCTCTTCGCACAGAAGAGGGGTACGAGCCAGGGAGGGGGCTGCACCGGGGTCGGTGCGTGGGACTCCACATGTATGTGTGTGTGTTCACACAGACGGTTTGCTTCAAGAGTGTCTCCAAATCTCAACCTGCCTGGGCCGCCCCTCCAGCTTTGTGTGGCTGCATCTTACACTTTTCTAGCCCTAACAGCCAGGGAGCTGACCTGTGTGAACTGTAGGAGTGGGATTGTCTATGCTTATAAAGTAGCAGGGGTCTCTCACATGTGATTTAGTCATCTTTAGCTTTATATTATGGAGAATTCCGAATACATGCAAAATCAGAGAGAATAATTAAATAGTAACATATCCATGTACCCATCCCCCAGAGTTAGCAATTAGCAACTCATGGCCGCTTTAAACAATATCAGTGATTGTTCACTCACTGCCAATCTATATGTCTACCTACATCCTTATCCCCTTATTATTATTTTTTGTTTTGTTTTGTTTTGTTTTGAGACGGAGTCTCGCTCAGTCACCCAGGCTGGAGTGCAGTGGAACGATCTCCGCTCACTGCAGGCTCCGCCTCCTGGGTTCACGCCATTCTCCTGCCTCAGCCTCCCCGGTAGCTGGGACTACAGGCGCCTGCCACTATGCCTGGCAAATTTTTTGTATTTTTAGTAGAGACGGGGTTTCACCGTGTTGGTCAGACGGGTTTCACCATGTTGATCAGGCTGGTCTCGAACTCCTGACGTTGTGATCCACCCACCTCAGCCTCCCAAAGTGCTGGGATTACAGGCGTGAGCCCTATATTATTTTTAAGTAAATCCCACACAAAGTAATATGGTATGGAAGTAAATTCCCCCATATTATCTTGAATAAATGTTTTGGTGCATTGTTTTTTAAAAAATAAAATAAATACAATACTGGCCTGGTGTGGTGGCTCATGCCTGTAATCCCAGCACTTTGGAAGGCTGAGGCGGGTGGATCATTTGAGGTCAAGAATTTGAGACCAGCCTGGCCAACATGGTGAGACCCTGCCTCTACTAAAAATACAAAAATTAGCTGGAAGTGGTGGTGGGTACTTGTAATCCCTGCTACTTGGGAGGCTGAGGCACAAGAATAGCTTGAACCTGGGAAATGGAGGTTGTGGTGAGCAGAGATCATGTCACTGCACTCCAGCCTGGGCAACAGAGCAAGACTCTGTCTAAGAATCATACATGAAAAAATTAATAATAAAAAAATAGGCCAGGCATGGTGGCTCACGCCTGTAATCCCAGCACTTTGGGAGGCTGAGGTGGGTGGATCACTTGAGGTTGGGAGTTCGAGACCAGCCTGGCCAACATGGCGAAACCCCGTCTCTACTAAAAATATAAAATTTAGCTGGGCATGGTGGTGCCTGCTTGTAATCCTAGCTACTTGGGAGACTGAGGCAGGAGAATCACTTGAACACGGGCAGTGGAGGTTGCAGTAAGCTAAGATCGCACGACTGCACTCCAGCTTGGGCGACAGAGCAAGACTCCGCCTCAAAAAAATAATTCAATAAATAACATGGACATAGAGAGTGTAATAATAGGTCTTGGGGACATGGAAAGGTGGGAGGCGAGTCAAGAGAGAGAAACTGCCTAATGGGTACAGTACTGTTTGGGTGATGAGCACACTAAAAATGCAGACTTCATCAGTGTGCAATATATCCATGTAACAAAACTGCAGTTGTACCCCCAATCTTTTTTTTTTTTTTTTGAGACAGGGTCTTACTCTGTCATCCATGCTGGAGTGCAGTGGTGTGATCTCGGCTCACTGCAGCCTTGAGTTCCTGGGTTCAAGCAATCTTCCCACTTCATCCTCCTGAGTAGATGGCACCGCAGGCACGTGCCACCATGCCTGGCTAATTTTTGTACTTTCTGGAGAGACGGGGTTTTGCCATGTTGCCCAGGCTTACATCTTTGTTTGATTTTTTTTTTTTTTTTTTTTTTTTTGAGACAGAGTCTCACTCTGTCGCCCAGGCTGGAGTGCAGTGGTGCGATCTCAACTCACAGCAACCTCCTGGGTTCAAGCAATTGTCCTGCTTCAGCCTCCTGAGTAGCTGGGATTATAGGCGCCTGCCATGACGCCTGGCTAATTTTTGTATTTTTAATAGAGACAGGTTTTTGCCATGTTGACCAGGCGGGTCTTGAACTCCTGACCTCAGATGATCCGCCCTCCTCGGCTGCCCAAAGTGCTGGGATTACAGGCATGAGCCACTGTACCCGGCCCTTTTAAAAATTTAAATAAAAAATAATCACATATCCAGTTAATGTTCAAATTTGTAATTTATTAAATGTCATAAAACTTTTAAAAAATTCATTTGTAAAGGCTGGGCACGGTGGCTCACGCCTGTAATCCCAGCACTTTGGGAGGCCAAGGTGGGCAGATCACGAGGTCAGGAGATTGAGACCATCCTGGTTAACATGGCGAAACCCCGTCTCTACTAAAAATACAAAAAAAATTAGCCAGGCGTGGCGGCAGGCGCCTGTAGTCCCCAACTACTCGAGAGGCTGAGGCAGGAGAATGGTGTGAGCCCAGGAGGCAGAGCTTGAAGTGAGCCGAGATTGCCACTGCACTCCAGCCTGGGAGACTGAGCGAGACTCCATTTCCAAAAAAAAAAAAAAATTCATTTGTATATAGTCAGTGTTTTGTAATTGTTTTGTATCTTCTTTTTTTGAGATGGAGTCTCACTTTGTCGCCCAGGCTGAAGTGCAGTGGGACGATCGGCTCACTTTGACCTCCGCCTCCTGGATTCAAGCGACTCTCCTGCCTGAGCCTCTCGAGTAGTTGGGATTACAGGCTTATGTCACCACGCCCGGCTAATTTTTGTAATTTTAGTAGAGATGGGGTTTCACCATGTTGGTCAGGCTGGTCTCGAACTCCTGACCTCATGATCTGCCCACCTCGGTCCCCCAAAGTGCTGGGATTACAGGCGTGAGCCGCCAGGCTGGCCTTGTTTGGTATCTTATATTCTATATCTGTTAATCTCTAGGGGTTTTTTGGTCTTTGCAATTAATTTGTTGGAGAAAACAGGTCATTTGTCTTGTAGACTTTGGGTAGTCTAGATTTTGCTGACTGCCTCCCTGAGGCAAATATTCTCAAAAATTTAACAAATATTCTGTCTTCTTTATCTCTTGTAAATTGGGAGTTGGGTTTATCTACTAATTTCAACATCTCCCTGAAGGTCTTCTACTTTGAAGTGTTGCCCAATTGTTTCTCTAAAGAGGTCTTGCATAAGTAAAGGGATGGAGATGAATTATGCACCTTTGCCCTTTGTTTACACTGAAGAGAACATTCTCACCCACTTGTTAACTCCAGGTTAACAAGAGACCTGCTCTTACCTTTATTAACTCTGTGAACTATGCAGGTGTGAACACTGCCTCAGGCCGTGGGGGTGGATGGGTTAGCAATGCAGAGGAGTGGCTTGTCCTCATTACTGATGGGAGATGGAAATAACAGATAGCCACAGACTTAATCACAGGCCTTCATCTCTTAGCCACATTTCAGCACCCCTCCCTCCCCCGCCCGGAATTTTTTCCCCTGAATTAGAGTTTGGAGACCAGTAGTGGACAGGGTTTGGTGAATGAGCATCAGTAGGAGTTCCAGGGACAACTTTGTTCAGTGTTTGAAGAAGTTTTGCCTGTGGAGTGACACCCAGCTGTGACTTAAAAGATGAACTGCCAGCTGGGCGTGGTGGCTCATGTCTGTAATCCCAGCATTTTGGGAGGCCGAGAGGCAGGTGGATCACGAGGTCTGGAGTTTGAGACCAGCCTGGCCAAGATGGTGAAACCCCGTCTCTACTAAAAATACAAAAATTAGCCGGGCATGATGGCAGGTGCCTGTAATCCCAGCTACTTGGGAGGCTGAGGCAGGAGAATTGCTTGAACCCGGGAGGCGGAGGTTGCAGTGAGCCAAGATCATGCCACTGCACTCCAGCCTGGACGACAGAGCAAGACTCCATACCCACCCCCCGCCCCCGCCCCGCCAAAAAAAAGATGAACTGCCAAAAAGTGGGGCGAGCTTTGCAAAGGCCTTGTTACATAGGAAATGATTCTCATGTTTTTTGTTTGTTTTGAAACGGAGTTTTGCCCTTATTGCCCATGCTGGAGTGCATATGGCATGATCTTGGCTCACTGCAACCTCCACCTCCCTGGTTCAAAAGATTATCCTGCCTCAGCCTCCCGAGTAGCTGGGATTATAGGCGCCTGCCACCACACCCAGCGAATTTTTGTATTTTTAGTAGAGACAGGGTTTCACCACGTTGGCCAGCCTGGTCTCAAACTCCTGACCTCAGGTGATCCACCCGCCTTGGCCTCCCAAACTGTTGGGATGACAGGCGTGAGCCACTGTGCCCAGCCCAATTATCATGTTTTCACTGGAGCAGGTCCCAAGCGGACTTCTGCTTAATGGTCAAGCCTGCACTCATCCATATGGCAGAGGCAACTCTGTGTCTAGGGCTGACAGAAAGATGCAACAAGGGGGAGGTGGTGGCCCCTGCCCTCAAATGGCACATGGGTCAGTGAGGAGCCAGGATAAGTCTAAAAGTCTATAGACTACTCCTGGTGCAGTGGCTCACATCTGTAATCGCAGAACTTTGGGAGGCCAAGTTGGGCGGATCACGAGGTCAGGAGATGGAGACCATCCTGGCTAACACGGTGAAACCCCGTCTCTACTAAAAATACAAAAAATTAGCTGGGAGTGGTGGCATGCACCTGTAGTCCCAGCTACTCGGGAGGCTGAGGCAGGAAAATCACTTGAACCTGGGAGGTGGAGGTTGCAGTGAGCCTGAGCCGAGATGGTGCCACTGTGCAAAAAAAAAAAAAAAATGTCTAGACTAAACTTCTCTTCTGTGTGGGAGACAGCCCTCCACCCCAGCTCCTAGGGCTTCTATTTCATAAGCTCCAAGTTAATGATGGTTATTTCTTATTTTATTTTATTTTATTTTATTTTATTTGAGATGGAGTCTCACTCTGTCGCCCAGGCTGGAGTGCAAATGGCATTGTCTCGGCTCACTGCAACCTCTGCCTCCCAGGTTCAAGCAATTCTCTTGCCTCAGCCTCCCAAGTAGCTGGGATTACAGGCGCATGCCACCACACCTGGCTAATTTTTGTATTTTTAGTAGAGATGGGGTTTCGGTGTGGTTGGCTCAGCTGGTCTTGAACTCCTGACCTCATGAGCCACCCGCCTTGGCCTCCCAAAGTGCTGGGATTACAGGCATGAGCCATGGCGCCTAGCCTAATGATGGTTATTTCATTGTACAAAAATGTATTGAGTATTGAGTGCTTGCCCTGAATGGGGCTCTCTGCCAGGGAGGTAGGCTCTAACATAGTGACATGCTCTGTGATTAGCAGACACAGATGGCTGATTCTTTTGCTGCCATTAAACTGAGTCTCAGAAAAGCTAGCTGGAAACATGGTTATACCCTAGGGAAAACCAAGATCACAGACTTCATTCCAGCCCCCAGGGATTGGACAGCAGGGTGGATGGGGGAGTCACGATAGCAAGGCCTGTTCCCAGCCTTCAGGGGTTCCCCATGTATGGCTGTCAGTGCTGAGAAGGGCTCTCCTCCTCCCACCTAGGTAACGTGAAGCACCTGGTTCTCTTCCTTCATGAGGCTGTCCTGGTGCAGTATGTGGACACACTCAAGCTCGCAGTGCCCTCTCTCATCTACACCTTGCAGAATAACCTCCAGTATGTTGCCATCTCTAACCTACCAGCTGCCACTTTCCAGGTGAGCCGCAAGCCCAGCATGGCCCCAGAGGAACTAACTAGGTTGGGGACTGGAGTATGGGAATAGCGTGGTGGGGGGATGTTGCAGAGGACAGGGGCTATGTCACCTCCAGAATGTCCTTGGAATTCCCTCAACCTTTTCTCGTCTGAAAATTGGGGGTGGAAATAGTAATGCCTGTTCACTGAGATGCTAGGATACTTAAAAGAAATAATACCTGTGAAGAGCCCTTGGTTGATGATAGATAAGCTTTAGGCTATTTGTGGGCAGCTTTGTGAAATGGTTAAAGAGCCTGGATTCTGGGAGCAGGCTGCCTGGGTTCAAATCTCAGCTCTGCTACTTTCCAGCTGTGTGATTTTGGGGCACGTCACCTAACCTTTCTGTGCCTTAGTTTTCTCATCTTTAAATTGGGGCTTACAGTGGTGCTCACTTCAGAATGGTGTTGTGAGAATTAAATGAATGAATTCATGTGCAGTGCCTAGAACCACACTGATACATTGTAAACACTATGTAAGTATTTGCTGACATTGTTGTGGCTATTGATTCATTTGTATCAAGTCCCTCATCACAAAGATACTTCCATACCTCAGCCATCTTTTATAGATGATGATGCCAGGGCTCAGACAGGGCAAGTGCTTTGTCCCGTCACACAGCCAGGAAATAGGATTGGGATGTGGACTTCCTGGCACAGCCGTCCTTTTGTGCACTTGGTGGGAGAGACCTCAGAACTGTTTTGCTGCAGCTCAGCCAATGGCCAGTGGCTGGCTCCTTTTGCTGTTTTTGTTGTCATACCCCCCACCCTGTCCCTCCGTTGTGCCTGGGGACCCACAGTGGGTGCTGCCCCCAATATGTACCTGTTGGGGGCCAGGGTTAGCCCTCAGTGCCTTCCACGTGCCACTCGCAGGTGACGTACCAGCTGAAGATCCTGACCACAGCGCTGTTCTCCGTGCTCATGCTGAACCGCAGCCTTTCCCGGCTGCAGTGGGCCTCCCTGCTGCTCCTCTTCACTGGCGTCGCCATTGTCCAGGCACAGCAAGCCAGTGGGGGAGGCCCACGGCCACTGGATCAGAACCCTGGGGCAGGCCTGGCAGCCGTCGTGGCCTCCTGTCTCTCCTCCGGCTTTGCAGGTGTCTACTTTGAGAAGATCCTCAAAGGCAGCTCAGGCTCCGTGTGGCTGCGCAACCTGCAGCTGGGCCTCTTTGGCACAGCACTGGGCCTAGTGGGGCTCTGGTGGGCTGAGGGTACCGCCGTGGCCACCCGCGGTTTCTTTTTTGGGTACACGCCTGCTGTCTGGGGCGTGGTGCTCAACCAGGCCTTTGGTGGGCTACTGGTGGCTGTGGTTGTCAAGTACGCTGACAACATCCTCAAGGGCTTTGCCACCTCCCTGTCCATTGTGCTGTCCACTGTTGCCTCCATTCGCCTCTTTGGCTTCCACGTGGACCCATTATTTGCCCTTGGCGCTGGGCTCGTCATTGGTGCCGTCTACCTCTACAGCCTTCCCCGAGGTGCAGCCAAAGCCATAGCCTCTGCCTCTGCTTCCGCCTCCGGGCCCTGCGTTCACCAGCAGCCTCCCGGGCAGCCACCGCCACCGCAGCTGTCTTCCCATCATGGAGATCTCATCACGGAGTCCTTTCTGCCGAAGTCAGTGCTGGTGAAGTGAGGGCTGGCAGCAATGGGGAACACAAGGGAGGGGGACTGGGGTGGAGGGTGTTGGGCATCTGCAGGACCCAAGTTGCCGCCCTCCGGGGCCTGGCTCCTCTGGGTTTGGGAGATGGTCTTTTCTCCCAGGTCACTGAGACTTCTGGAGGGGCGTGGGACTAGAGCTGGGTGTCACGTGAACCCTTCCTGGTAGGCTGACCCCCTTCCCCCGGTGGGGGTTTTAGAGCTGCCTCCTCTGCCCCCTCTAACCTCTTTGGAGGCAGGGTCGGGGTTATTATTCAAGGCCTTTTTTTTGTCTGCTCCCTCCCTGACCCTATGCCCTCTTCTGGAGGTGTCTTGTCTGGGAGAGTCCCTCCCAGCAGTCCCTCCACCTCCATAAGGACACACTGGACAGAACTCCGCAGCTCTTCAGGAATGACCGATGCCTACCTGTTGGGGTTCAGTTGCCCGTAGTTTGAGGCCTTCTCTCCTCCCTTACCACCGCTCTGGATCATGTTAGCAGTTCCGTCTTTTGTGTGGCCTTGGGCCAGCTTCCCTGACACCTTGAAGATGGACTTCTTGTGAGTCCCCAGGGAGAAAGGGACAAGAGCTAAGATTTTTGCATCAGCCCTTCTGGCAGAAGGTGCGGTCGGGGCCATTTGATTTTTAGTGGACTTGGGATTTGTGGTGTAATCATATCATTAATGATCCAGGGTGTGGGAAAAATGGAGGTCCTTGAAGTGGCTGAATCTCATTGTATTTAAGACACTGTCAGTTGCCAGATGCAGGGTTATTTTTGGAGACGTCTAGAGAGGAAAAATAAAGCTGCCAATCATACTGTTGATATCTGTCTGGCTGTGTGAGGCACCCCTACCTCATGGGGGTGTCGTGGGATTGATGAACTGTGGAACCTGCCTCCTGCACTCCCCAAAGCTTATTAACCCCTTAACTGTATTGGGGCGGGGTGTGTGTGTGCATGGAAGATGCCTGGGCTGTCTTTGCTATATGTAAATAGAGCCACTGGATCTTTATTTTTGATTAATTTGTTCTGATTTTTTGGTTTGTTTTTTAAGGAACTGTAATGAACAAATGTCAGGATATCCAATGCCAAATAAAGATGTTGTATTTATTTAGTCCACGTGTAGCTTTCTGACCCAGGTGGGCGCCATTACTAACACCAGGACTACCAGCCTCACCACTGCCGCCCTCACTTGCTCAGGAAACCCACCTGTCGGCCTAGCCCAGCTTTGTGTTTTTCTTTCCTCCCCATTCCCACCACAGGTTGCTCACCAAGGTGAAGGGTTCCTAGCCGCTGGGATTGAAGACATTGGCCTGGCCTCGTTCTCTTCTTGCCCTGGCCCAGCTGGGACCAAACTCTGATCAGTATTAGGGGTAGGGTGAGGTAGACACTGGACTCCCTGTCCCCACCACCCCGCCCCACGCAGGGCCGACATGACTAAGCTCTCTCATGACCCACCTCAGCTCAGCCCCCCAGCCCCTGCCAGCCCCACACTCTCTTAGCTGAGTTTTTGCAAATAAAATGTGTTGTGCATCTTGCCGACTTGGGTTGGGCAGCCTCGAAGGAAGCACTCAGGCATGGTGGGCAGGATCACCAGAAAGCTTTTATTTTAACCCAGGGCCAGGAAGGCCGAAGCTTCAATCCTGCTGCTTGGTTCGGGAGGCCTCTGCATTGGCCCGGAGCACAGCCCCTGGGGATGGATACGGCCGCTGCTGGAAGAGGGGCCCAGCTGCTGTGGTGTCAGCGCCAGTCTTGGCCTCATTCCGCTTGGGGAGTCCTGTTGACCACGTACCCCTGCCGGTGAAAGAGTCAGGGGATGGGGATGGAAGATGTGGTGGACACGGCCCACCTGGTCCCAATGAGGAATGGAGGAAGGAGGCAGGAGGATGGTGTCCACGTACTGAGTCAAGAGGGGTTGTCACTTACCGGGGGGCATCTGAGTATGAGCTAGGGTCCATGGGGTCTAACTCTTCATCCTTTCGACTTACTGCTGTGGAAGTGGCAGGGTAAAGTCTTCAATAGAGGCACCAGGAGCCCCTGATCACTGAGCCCCACCCCACAAGAAGAAATGAAGCCCCTGGCTGCCATGTACCACAGCACCCTCCTCTAGGCCCCAGGTCTAGGCATCTTTTTGAGGGAAGGCTTCCTCACGCAGTGTGCCCTGCACCTTGCTGGTCTCACCGAGCCCCATTCTGCCCAGCTTACCCTTCTTGCTCTTGGGGTAGGGAGCCAGCTCCTCCCGGCGATGGTGGCGCCGTTCTTTGCCCTCTTCCCGGTCTGCCTTGTCATACCCGCGGTCCCGATCCCGTTCCCTGTCTCGCTCTCTCTCTCTGTCTACCTTGTCATAGCCACGCTCTCGATCCCTGTCAGATTTGTCGTGGCCCCGGTCTGACTTGTCGTGGCCCCTGTCTGGTTTCTCATGGCCGCGGTCCGACTTGTCATGGCCCCTGTCCGACTTGTCATGGCTCCGGTCCAACTTTTCTTCAGCATCTGGGGACACAAGTCTTGAAGTGACCTCTTGCCACCCAAGGACCCAGCAGCCTCTGCCTTCAACAACCTCGCTTGCCTGAGGCTGGGCCCACCTGGTCTCACCTGCCCCTCTGATCCACTATCATTCTACTTGGCCTCTCTGTGAGAACTGCTTAGATCACTCAAGGCACTCTTGTACCTGCCAACTCACCTGCATTACTGCTTCTGAGCTTCTTGGCCGATTTGGTAACCACAGAGTTGGGGTCATGTGGGGAAAGCCAGGATACGAGGTCTGTGTCCGCATTCCAGTAGTAAGGGAGCCCACTGTGGGGCCGCAGGACAAGAGAAGTGTCAGCACAGATGTCTTTGCCTTGGATCCTCAACTCGTCTCCCCAGTCTCTGCCTATACCTGCCCCATGTCAGGACCCCACAGGTAGGATCCCCAGAATCTCTTCTCCCAAAGAGAAAACACTGTCAGCCAGGCGTGGTGGCTCATGCCTGTAATCCCAGCACTTTGGGAGGCCGAGGCAGGCGGATCACCTGAGGTCAGGAGTTCGGGACTAGCCTGACCAATATGATGAAACCTCGTCTCTACAAAAAAATACAAAAATTAGCCGGGTGTGGTGGTGCGCACCTGTAATCCCAGCTACTTGGGAGGCTGAGACAGGAGAATCGCTTGAACCCAGGAGGCAGAGGTTGCAGTGAGCCGAGATCGCACCATTGTACTCCAGCCTGGGCAACAAGAGCGAAACTCCATCTCAAAAAAAAGAGAGAAAAGACAGTCTTCCAACCCCAGAGGCGCCAGGCCCCAGCAGGCAGCAACTTGGGTCCTGCAGATACCTAACACCAACACCCTCCACCCGAGGCTCCCTCCCTTGTGTCCCCCTGTACCTCACAACCAAGGTAAGCACAGGAAGGGTGAAGTCAGAAGTTAGTCCCCCCTCACCCAGGCTCACCAGGAAGGGTCGAAAACCTTGTACCAGCTCGGTGGTAGGCCCTCCAACCTGGTGGCCTCATAGTCCACAGGATCATCGTCATAGTCCTCGGCAATGATCTCTTCCTCTGGTTCTGGCAGAACAAGGTGGGGACGAGGAGAGCAGTTAAGGACCAGGGGTGTCCTCATCCTACAGAGCCTAGAGACACGCACTCACATTCACACAAGCCACACGTAAACGACGTGTGTGTGTGCCAGGAAGCATATGCAGTACCTTTCACATTCCAAATCCAACTCTCTGTATTAGGAGGTTTACAAAAAAAGGTTACCTAATTCTGTTTCTGGGTTCAGATGATGAGTTCTACTGTTAGCCAAAGCTATCTCGTTTCAGAGTTGATAGGGATTCATCAAAAAATTTACTCATCTTGGCCAGGCGTGGTGGCTCAGCTCATGCCTGTAATCCCAGCGCTTTAGGAGGCCAAGGTGGGTGGATCACGAGGTCAGGAGTTCAAGACTAGCCTGGCCAAGATGGTGAAACCCCATCTCTGAGACTAGCCTGGTTAACATAGTGAGACCTGTCTCTACAAAAAAAAAAAAAATTAGCTGGGCACAGTGGCACACGTCTGTAGTCCCAACTACTCAGGAGGCTGAGGCAGGAGGATCATTTGAGCCCAGGAGTTTGAGCTTGCAGTGAGCTATTACCGTGCCACTGCACTCCAGCCTGGGCAACAGAGTGAGACCCTGTCCCTAAACAAATAATAATATATATACCATAGGCACAGGTCACTCAATAGGCTTAAAAGAAAATCCAGCCTGGTCAACATGGTGAAACCCTGTCTCTACTAAAAAATACAAAAATTAGCCAGGCACAGTGGTGCACGCCTGTGGTCCCAGCTACTTGGGAGGCTGAGGCAGGAGAATCACTTGAACCTGGGAGGTGGAGAGTGGGCCAAGATCATGCCACTGCACTCCAGCCTAGGTGACAGAGCAAGACTCTGCCTCAAAAAAAAAAAAGTAAATCAATGATCATTGCCAATTTTATTTTATTTTATTTTTTTGAGATGGAGTCTCGCTCTGTTGCCCAGGCTGGAGTGTAGTGGCGTGATCTCAGCTAATTACAAGCTCTGCCTTCCGAGTTCACACCATGCTCCTGCCTCAGCCTCCCGAGTAGCTGGGACTACAGGCACCCAGCACCACGCCCGGCTAATTTTTTTGTATTTTTATTAGAAATGGGGTTTCACCCTGTTAGCCAGGATGGTCTCGATCTCCTGACCTCGTGATCCACCCACCTCGGCCTCCCAAAGTGCTGAGATTACACGCGTGAGCCAGCGCACCTGGCCTGGGATCACTGTCAATTTTATTAACCACAAGGTCTATACCTTGCACACAGTAGGCTTGTAATAGATGTCAGTTATCAATAAGGAGAAGATGCATTTTCCAGTGCCTGGCACACCATAGCCCCAAATAGATGCCAGTTTTTAGTATTACTGACAATAAGGTGTGATTTGCAGCCACAGCACAGTAGGCCTAAATGATAGATCCTCACTGCAACTACATTTGGCACACAGGAGATAGCAGTAGAGGTTAGCAGTACTTCCTATTAGATACTATGTCATCACCCCCATAATCCATGGATTTAACGTGGCATACAGTAGGCCTCAAATAGGCATTAAGTGGTCAGTATTATTTTGGGTTTTTTTGGATATTTTTGAGACAGGGTCTCCATGTGTCGCCCAGGCTGGAGTGCAGTGGCACAATCTCGGCTCACTGCACCCTCGACATCCCAGGCTCAAGCGATCATCTCACCTCAGCCTCCCAAGTAGCTGGGACTACAGGCATGTACCACAACACACGGCTAATTTTTGTATTTTTTGTAGAGAAGGGGTTTCGCCATGTTGCTCAGGCTAATCTCCAATCCCTAAGCTCACAAGCAATACACCCGCCTCAGCCTCCTAAAGTGCTGGGAATACTGGTATGAGCCGCCACGCCCAGCCAGTCAGTATTGTTAAGAATGAAATAGCCGGGCACAGTGGCTTACACCTGTAATCCCAACCTTTTGGGAGGCCGAGGGTGGGAGTGGATCACCTGAGGTCAGGAGTTAAGAGGCCAGCCTGGCCAACATGGTGAAACCCGTCTCTACTAAAACTACAAAAATCAGCTGGGGGTGGTGGCACGTGCCTGTAAGCCCAACTACTCGGGAGGCTGAGGCAGGAAAATCGCTTGAACCCGGAGGCGGAGGTTGCAGTGAGACGAGATCACGCCACAGCACTCCAGCCTGGGCGACAGAGCGAGACTCCTTAAAAAAAAAAAAAAAAAAATTCGCCAGGTGTGGTGAAGCGTGCCTGTAGTCCCAACTACTCGGGAGGCTAAGGCAGGAGAATCGCTTGAACCCGGAAGGCGGAGGTCAAAGTGAGCCGAGATCGCGCCACTGCACTCCAGCCTGGGTGCAGAGTGAGACTCCGCCTAAAAAAAAAAAAAAAAAAAAAAAAAAAAAAGAATGAAATATCTATTCCCCCAACCCGCTCCACTTGACACGCGGTAGAGATGGATGTCAGGAATCCATATCGTTAACAATGAAAAATGCCTGCCACCCCATTGCTTGGTGCACAGTTGGCCCACGATAGTCAGTATCAACAACAAAAGTGCCTGTCGAGGCTGGCACGTGTTAGGACCATCTGCTTTTAGCCGACTCACCAGGCTCCAGATGTTTGAGGATGCCTCTCTTGGCCAAGCGGGTCTGCAGCGCAACGGGCAGAGGCATAGCTGATAGACCTAGGGGCAGACGGACAAACTGACAAGCAGCTCAGATAGATTCATATCTGGATCCCGTCACCAAGCCCCTCCCGTCAACATGTACTCATCTGACTCCCATCTACTCAAATGAACCAGTAGTTGGGTGGACAGAACATACGCACTAAAAGATGTAAGAGTTAGGTGGCAATATTATCGCAATTCTCACCAACCCTACTGTCCCGAAACCGGGTGCTCCAGGGCCCTGTTCCTCTCCCAGGCCCAGGCTCCGCCCGCCGCCTAAGGAGCCCGGCCCCTCCGCACTTCAGAAATGGGCTCATCCAGCGTCCCCCAAAGACTGCCGGTTGGGAGAAACCAAAGCGCTGGGATGGGGGAGCAGAGGGCAGCACTTCCTCCAGCTCCAAAAGAGTGCGCCCACCCCAACATTACCAATACACTCGTGCAGGTAGTGGATGGCTGTCACACCGGCCGTCTCTCTCGTGTCGCCGCTACGATACCTGGGCCCACACGACTCTCCTCCCAAAACACAGAATGAGACCTTCTCTGAATGAGGCCCTCACTCCCCGAGCCTGAAAGTAACTGGACTACGCTCAGGAGGCAATGAACAAACGGCAGAAACTCGATTGGCCAATGAGAGTGCGCCCTTGGAGTGACATGCGGCGTAGCGACCCAATCGCTGTCCGGTAATAGGCGGACAGCTTGGACGCCGGTGTGCGTCTACGCTGGGGGCGTGGCCTGACTGCGCGGCCAGACGCCAGCGCCATGGAGGAGTACGCTCGGGAACCTTGGTACGGCGATGGGCACTGGCATCCGGACTGTTGCTGCGACGCCAAGGCCAGCCGTGGGGGTCGGGCGGGGGAGGCACCGGCCGCACAGAGCCATGTACCAGACTCGGGGGACTCTTAACGTATCTCCCGCTACCCCTACTCGGTTCCTGTCACTCGGGCTCCGTTATGAGGGGCCACAACCGTCTCCCCTCAGAAGGTGCGGCGAAGGCCGAACCACGCCATGTTTCTCCTGACTTAGTAATCTCCTAGTCCCTGTTAACGAAAAAAGACACGCTGGCCGATCCATCCTGGCTAGGGGTGGTACAGTGTTGACCGGAAATCCCGAGTTGCCGCGGGTGGTTTTTCCCAGGTCGCCTTTGTCAGTGGGGGCGGGGTACGGATGAACCTGCTGAGGGCCGGCGGGGACGGTGGATGCTTCCCGCGGTCGCTCTTGGTTTTTCCCAGTTGCGCCGGATTGAAAAGGGGCGGGGCATGGTTGGACGGGCACACCGTCGGAGAAGGGGTGCCACGCGGTCCTGCTTTGCTGACAATCTGTCTTGGCTAGTTAACACGCCTACGTCGCTTATTGAAACGTCAACTCTGCGTGTGCCAATTCATTTAATCTTTGATCACAGTAAAACAGTTGGCTGATTCCTTGGTTGGTAGACAGGGCGAAGACTAATATTTCTCCCCCTTTGCCCCATTTCTCGCTTTAATGGGGGGGAGCTGTGGAAAAAGCGTGACAGGATTAGCTCCTTATTATCTGAAGTGTTTGTTCCTCCTTAGGAACTTCGCATTCTGGTGACTTGGTTTCTCCCAATTAGAAAAGAGTTCGTGTGACAGGGCCTGGGGGAGGGCTCACATTAACCCCATCCTTCCCTTCCTGCTTGCAGCCCATGGCGAATTGTGGATGATTGCGGTGGAGCCTTCACTATGGGTGTCATCGGTGGCGGAGTCTTCCAGGCCATCAAGGGTTTCCGCAATGCCCCTGTTGTGAGTCCAGACCTTCTCTGGGTTGATGTGGGGTCAGCTGTCTTGCCCACAAGGGATGCTGCTCCGAAAACTGCTTGGAGCTGCCAGTCACGTGCACTTATTCATTCTGGTGGCCACTCACCTACTGTGTGCCAAGCCTGGCTTCTGTATCTGGGATTTTGTAGGGATTGCAAACACGGCTTCTGTCTTCCACCCTCCACCCCACCCAAGTGGAGCTCCTCTGTGGAAATGCTGTGTCGTTCAAAGAGTCATCACCAAATCTTAAATGTATGTGCAAAGCCAGACAGATTTTTTCTTTTTTTTTTTTTTGAGACAGAGTCTTGCTCTGTTGCCCAGGCTAGAGTGCAGTGGCATGATCTTGGCTCCCTGCAACCTCTGCCTCCCGGGTTCAGGCGATTCTCCTGTCTCAGCCTCCCGAGTAGCTGGGACTACAGGCAAGTACCACTAGACCTGGCGAATTTTTGTACTTTTAGTAGAGTTGGGGTTTCACTATGGTGGCCAGTCTGGTCTCGAACTCTGGACCTCAGGTGATCCACCTACCTCGGCCTCCCAAAGTGCTGGGATTACAGGCGTGTGCCACCATGCCTGGCCAATGTTTTTTGTTTTGTTTTGTTTTGTTTTGTTTTTTGTGTTTTTTTTTGAGACATCATCTTGCCCTGTTGCCCAGGCTGGTGTGCAGTAGCCTAATCAGGGGTCACTACAGCCTCTGCCTCCCAGGCTCAAGTGATCCTCCCACCTCAGCCTCCCAAGTAGCTAGGACCACATGACTGCGCCACCATGCCTGGCTATTTGTTTATTTATTTATTTATTTGTAGAGACTGGGTTTCAACATGTTGCTTAGGCTGGTCTCTAATTCCTGAACTCAAGTGATCCACCCACCTCAGCCTCCCAAAGTGCTGGGATTACAGGTGTGAGCCACTGCACCAGGACCAGACACATTTTACCTAGAGGCAGATTCTGACTCAGAAACCTGTATAGAGGAAAATGGCAGGAATTTAATTGGCAGAGGGAAGACAGCCTTAAAGTTGAGAGAATTTTTTTAACATAGTTCTTTTTCTCTGACCACCTCCCCTCCCAGAAGATCGCAAATGCCGTGACTTTAAATGCCATCTATTAGCCAAAGTCTCTGCAATTTACATATGTAGCCCCGTCCCTCCCCTAGACTCCTGGAACTCTCCTCCCTGGATCTTTGCCCAAGTTTGTCATCATCAAGGTCTCAGCACAGATTCTCTCTCCTTCAAGAGGCCTTTCCTGACCCCTCAGCCCCAATCATATTTCTTCATGGCATTTCCTCTAGAGTGCAGATTGCTGAAGCGCCCTTGTTTACTTATCCTTGCTCAAGGTCTGTGTCTCCCACTGTTAATGTGAGCTCTGAGAGGGCAGGGAGCAGATCTACCTTGTTCATGGCTGTATCTCTGCATATGGCATGGTGCTTGGCACATATAGTAGGTACTTGTTAATCATTCACTGAATGAATGAATGAACAAACGTATGAATGCATTAGCACTTCTCAACCTACCTCTGAGAACACCCATGTTGGGGCGCTCTCCAGGCCCCTAGTTCTTGGCCACTTTTCCACATTTCTACTGCTGATACCTCTAACAGGTCTCCCATCTTTTTCCCTCTCTTAAAAGTTGGAAACCTGTCTGCCAGTGGCTTCAGCCCTGCCCTGACGGACTTCCTTCCTTTCCCCAGGGAATTCGGCACCGGTTGAGAGGTAGTACCAACGCTGTGAGGATCCGAGCCCCCCAGATTGGAGGTGAGAGACTTGGGGAGATAGATATAGGAGATGTCTTGGCAAAGGTGGGAGTGGTTGATCCTTTGGGTCTAGGCTGCAAGTTGGGGGTTCAGATTCTAGCCCCTGCGGGAGACTTTCCAGAGGGGTGATATTTCCCAACAATTGAATATGGAGGGGAAGAAAGTGGGTTCTGGAATTTAAATTTAGGTCCTGACTATTCCCTGCCGTGGGACCTTGGGCTAGTGGCTTAACCTCTCTGAACCTCACCCGTACCAGGGGTGGTGATAACAGTAACCACTTCATCGGTAGTTTTAAAGTTTATGTAATTTATATACTACTAAGTGCTGGTTGCTATGCTAAACACTTTAATAACATTAAGATAAAATTGCAAAAGTCAAATAACACAGTACCTCAAACAGGTCCTGGCACACAGTAAGCCCTCAGTAAACATTTTAACTATCATATTAACTGGGTTTCCTATTTCCTTCTCACTGAAACCCAAATCAGAATTCCAACTCTGTGGTGATTATGAAGCTCAAAGTTGCTCTGTTAAAAGCCATATGAAGGTAAATCTGCTTGTAAACATTTGTCAGCTCCCCATAAAAGTGAAGGGAATGTTGATGGTGATCACAGACAGCTTGAAGTGGGAGCTACCACAGGATGGGGACAGATAGAAAATACTCTATGGGGGGTTGCTATCTGCCTTTGTGTCTGGGTTTTTCTCCCTGTTCTTGGCCAAAGCATTCAGGCCTTGGAAGTCCCCTGAGATGTGAATTCTCGGGATTTCCTACGAACTAATTAGGCCTCGGTTCCACTACAGGTAGCTTCGCAGTGTGGGGGGGCCTGTTCTCCACCATCGACTGTGGCCTGGTGCGGCTTCGGGGCAAGGAGGATCCCTGGAACTCTATCACCAGTGGAGCGTTGACCGGGGCTGTACTGGCTGCCCGCAGTGAGTACCCCCGGCCCTGGCCCCAGCCCCTTCCACCCTGTTCTGTCTGCCCTCACCTCTGTTTCTCTGCCTCCAACTCCCCCAGGTGGCCCACTGGCCATGGTGGGCTCAGCGATGATGGGGGGCATCCTGTTGGCCCTCATTGAGGGCGTTGGCATCCTCCTCACTCGCTACACGGCCCAGCAGTTCCGAAATGGTGAGTAACTGGTGGTTGGGGGAGTGGGAAATCCTCCACCTGGCCTCTTCCACTCATCCTTACCCGAGTCTCCCTTCTCCAGCGCCCCCATTCCTGGAGGACCCCAGCCAGCTGCCCCCTAAGGACGGCACCCCAGCCCCAGGCTATCCCAGCTATCAGCAGTACCACTGAGGAAGCCACTGCCACCATGGGAGCTGCTTCTCGGTTCCCTCCCCGATGATCTACCTCGAAGGGAGGGCTGGCTCCCAGTTAGCCCTGGGACCCTCCAGAGAGGGCTTCTACTCTGCTCCCTAGTCCCAGGGTGGGGGTGGGGCACCCCAGCTGCCCTGAAAGATGGGTCCCCTTTTTCTCTCTCAGGGCACCCCAGCCCCACACTCACATGTACGAAGTTCTCACCCCAGCTCCTTTGTGTGGCACCCTGATGAGTATTTAAAGTCTGTTTTGAAATGCCTATGTGTGGACTCCTTGAATTGCCTATGGGGCCCCTCCTTAGGACAAGGGGCAGAGCCTGCTTCAGGGACTCGGAAGCCCTAGGACTTGGAGGCCCACAGCAGATAGGCTCTAGTAAATGTCTGTGGGCTGGATGAGCAGGAAGGGAGAATGAAGATGTGAATTAGCGACATGAATAAGGTGGTCTGGGGCTGGGTGATGGGTCCTAGCTGTCAGAGGAACAAGCTTGGGAAAGAAGTGAATAAACACCAGGATTGCTGGGGGTGGGGGTGGTTCTAGACATTGTACCCCTGACCCCATCCCCCCACACACACCCCAATACCCCTGACCCCTGCTCCACAGCCCCTGTCGCCGAGGCTGGGAAATGTGGCCTCACAGGAGTCCCTTCTTTCTGGACACTCAGCACGGCATTTGTGAAGGTGATTTCCCTCCCTCCATGTGGCCTCAGGGTAGATCTGGGATGGAAGAAGAGGGCCAGGAGACCTAGCTCCCTCAAAGAAGGTGCCCTGGATCAGCCTCCCCTTCTGCCACAGAACTGCTTTTCTGCTCTCCTCTGCTCAGTATGGTCAAGTGTTTTTATTTGTTGTTTTGAGAAGGAGTCTTGCTCTGTTGCCCAGGCTGGAGTGCAGTGGCATGATCTTGGCTTACTGCAACCTCCACCTCCTGGGTTCAAGCGATTCTCCTGCTTCAGCCTCCCAAGTAGTTGGGATTACAGGTGTCCACTACCACGCCCAGCTAATTTTTTGTATTTTTAGTAGAGATGAGGTTTCACCATGTTAGCCAGGCTGGTTTCGAACTCCTGACCTCAAGTGATCCGCCCACCTTGGCCTCTCAAAGTGTTAGGATTACAGGCGTGAGCCACCACGCTCGGCCAATTTTTGTATTTTCAGTAGAGATGGGGTTTTACCATGTTGGCCAGGCTGGTCTCGAACTCCTGACCTCAGATGAAGTGCCCGCCTCGGCCTCCCAAAGTGCTGGGATTACAGGCATGAGCCACTGCGCCCGGCCAGGTCAAGTGTTTTTAAAGGGTAACCACAAAATAACCAGAAATGAGTTTCTATTTTGGGGTGGGGGAACTAGATTTTTCTGAGTGGACATGCCCATGCCCCGCCCCCGCCCCCAAGCTTGACTTCTGCGAAAACTTCTACATGGGTGGGGCAAACATTGCCTACACTGGGGTGCAGAAGACATGGGGAGGCGCAAAAACTTCCTGAGGAGTCAAGGGTTTCCTCTGCACAAACTGCCCCAGTGGCGAATGACCTTGAGACATGAAAACCGTCCCTTTCTTGCAAGCCATTACAAGGCAGTGGGAACACCCTTTCTCCCTTACAAAACTGGTCCGTGGGGATGCAAAGAGTCCTCAGCGGTGACAGCTGTAACACCTGTTTGAGCGACTCAGTACCGGGCAGGGCGCAGCCACACAACTGAGGGACCAGGGAGGGCAGCGCGGGGCCCGGGCTTCGGCCTGGAACCCTCATCTCCACAAGCACTGCGGCGGCAGCACCAGGCTTGCATCTTTGAGACCGGAGCGCCAGTCAGACCCAGGGTGTTCCTTGTGTCCCGCCCCTTCTGGATTCTCGGGCCGGCCCTGCCCCCTGCAGGCCTTCACCTGCATCGATCTAGCGCCGCCCCTGGAGAGTAGCTCCTGGAGGCCCTTCCCTTCCGAGAGTCCTGGGGACTCCACTTTCCCGGGGTTTCCGGCCCTGCCCCTCGGCACCGCCCTGGTCCTATCGCTCAGCACCGTCCCCTGAGGCCGCGGCGGGCCCCACCTCCTTCCTACAACCACCCGGCTCCTCCGAGGCCGCACCCCTCCATGCTCCCCAAGACCCGCAGGCTCGCGTCCTCGGCCGCCTCTGGACCCACCTCCTCCCACCGCCGGGCCCCGCCCCTCTCCCGCGCGCGGCTCCCGCCGCACAGTCTCCAGGCTGGGGACGGCCGGACCCACCCGCGGGGCCTAGGAGCGGTCCTTCTGCGCGACCTCGGCCCGGGTGGCTTGCCCGCTTACGGCTACGTTCGGGGCTTCCTTTGCCCGGGCTCCTCCGGCCGCTGGCTGGGGCGGGGCTGGGGGGCCGGAGCCACGTTTAGAAGCCAGGGAGCGGGCTGGGAAACCGAGGCTAGGGGCCTCGCGTGAGAGTCGTAGGGCGGCTGGGGACGGTGCCGGGGGAGGCGGGACTCCGTGGAGGCCTGGCGTCAACGGCGTCACCCGGCCTCACCAGGCCTCGAGCTGGGGCTGGGGTGCCCTGGGTCATTCGTGGCTCGCGAGCTGGGGCGCGGCTGGGGCGAGCCCTGAGGCCCCGCCCACTGACCGACCTGGGCCCGGGGCCGGCAGCCTCTGTTCCTAAAAGAAGGGGATGCGAGGTGAGACCCTCGGTTGTTTCGACGAGAAGAGACTACAGAGACAAAGGGAGGACGGGGGATGGAGAGATGAGAGAGAGAGAGAAATAGAAACAGACATACACGTAGGGAGGTAGAAGAGACAGGTGGAAAGAGATGGAGGCAGACACGCAAGAGATCAATGAAAAGAGACAGAGACAAAGAGAAGGGGAGAGACACTAAGAAATAGAAGAAGCTGCGTGAGGGTCAGAAACGCAGGCAGGTAGAGGGGAATACTGCATCAGACGCAGGCAAACACGGGAGACAGTGAGGAGCGGGTGACCTGTGAGCTGGCTTCAGGCCAGGCCTCCTCCGGCTGCCACCCACCTACACCGTAGCTGCGGGGCCTCAGGGGACAGATGCCTCACCTGCATCCTCTTGGTGTCTCTCTGGCACTCTCCCAGTCTCCTCTCTAATTTAATCCCATCTGCTTCCAGCAAGGACTTCAGCGACTCTGCCTCAGGTTCCTCCTCCTGTTTCTTCCTGCTTCCTCCGTGCCTAAGCCCTTAGTCTCTGCCTCTATCTGTCTTGATCTCTCAGCATCACATCCTCATTTTTCTGCTTTAGTCTCCCTGGCTGGTGCTTTCACAGTGTGACCCCGGTGGCCCTTGAGTTTGCCACCCACCTGTCTGCATGGGGAGAAGGGAAATAGTCGGTGGGCTAGGGGGTTAAGGAGGTGGGTGGGATCAAAGAAGAGCAAGGGGGTCCAGCCCTGACAGGTGTGGGATCACTTTACTCACTTCCTCAGGGACAGACCCTGACAGATCAGGGAGAAAGAAACAGACATGGGGGAATCAAAGAGACAGAGAAGAATAGGGAGAAAGACATAGATAGAAAGAGAAGCCAGAGTTTACGGAGAGATTAAAGGAGAGACAGAGATGCAGAGAAAGATACCAAGAGGCTGGGCGTGGTGGCTCATGCCTGTAATCCCAGCACTTTGGGAGGCCGAGGTGGGTGGATCACCTGAGGTCAGGAGTTCGAGACCAGCCTGACCAACAAGGTGAAACCCCGTATCTACTAAAAATACAAAAATTAGCCGGGTGTGGTGGCAGATGCCTGTAGTCCCACATACTCAGGAGGCTGAGACAGAATTGCTTGAACCCAGGAGACGGAGGTTGCAGATCACTGCACTCCAGCCTGGGTGACTAAACAAGACCCTGTCTTTAAAAAAAAAAAAAAAAGAAGAAGAAGGAGGGGCCAGGCGCAGTGGCTTATGCCTGTAATCCCAGAACTTGTGGGGGCCGAAGTGGGCGGGTCACTTGAGGTCAGGAGTTTGAGACCAGCCTGGCCAACATGGTGAAACCCCCTCTCTACTAAAAATACAAAAATTAGCCAAGCACGGTGGGGGGCGCCTGTAGTCCCAGCTATGTACTTCCCTGGCTGAGGCAGGAGAATTGCTTGAACCCAGGAGGTGGAGGTTGTAATGAGCCGAGATGGCGCCACTGCTCTTCAGCCTGGGAGCCGGAGTGAGACTCCATCCGAAAAAAAAAAGAAGGAGAAAGACACATTGATAAAGACACAAGACAGGGATAACAGGGACAAAAGAAAAACAGAAGCAGAGAGAAAACGAGATTGAGAAGGTAAGATGGATACAGAGGAGGGAGAGCAAGAGGGAGACGGAAGAGAGGTGCACTCACTTCACCTTGAGTCTGGGACTGTTGGTCTCAGTGTTCCTATTTCTGCTGTTCTCTTAGTGGCAGTTGGAGAACAGGGCCTGACAGGCAGGGCAGCTCTGACATCCCTGACCCCAACCTAGGGGCAGACCTTTAGAGATTGATGCTCTGACTTTAAAAAATGGGAACCATCCCAGTGGGCCCATTTAGGACCACGTCTGAGGTGACACAAAACTGCCTTTCGTTGTCCTCATTTACACTTGAGGAAACTGAAACAAAAAGGCGAAGCAACTTCCGATGACTACACTGCCTCAGAGGGGCAAGGCTGGGACTGAAATCCACAGCCGGGCGCAGTGGCTCACACCTGTAATCCCAGCACTTTGGTAGGCCAAGATGGGAGGATTGCTTGAGGCCAGGGGTTCAAAATCCTTATTTACAGCACTTAGAGTTTCAGAGATGTCATTTGCAACATAATTTCAGGGACAACATATTCTCAATTGTAACTACAGGTGTCATTTGAAGGTTTTATGAGCCTTCTTTGCTAAAGTAATAATTTCAAGGACAAACATTCCTCTTTTTGCTTTTATTATTGTATTGTATTGTATTGTATTGTATTGTATTGTATTTATTTAAGACAGGTTTTCTCTCTGTCACCCAGGCTGGAGTGCAGTGGCACAGTCTCGGCTCACTACAACCTCTGCCTCCCGGGTTCAAGTGATTTCTCATGCCTCAGCCTCACAAGTAGCTGGGATTACAGGCACATCCCACCATGCCCAGCTCATTTTTGTATTTTTGGTAGAGATGGGGTTTCACCATGTTGGCCAGGCTGGTCTCGAACTCATGACCTCAAGAGATCCTCCCATCTTGGCCTCCCAAAGTGCTGGGATTACAGGTGTGAGCTACTACACCCGGCCTATTATTATTATTATTATTATTATTATTATTATTATTATTGAGACAGAGTCTTGCTCTGTCACCGAGGCTGGAGTGCAGTGGCGCGATCTCAGCTCACTGCAAACTGCACCTCCTGGGTTCAAGCAATTCTCCTGCCTCAGCCTCCTGAGTAGCTGGAATGACAGGTGCACACCACCATGCCCAGCTAATTTTTGTATTTTTTTTAGTAGAAATGGGGTTTCACCATGTTGGCCAGGCTGGTCTCAAACTCCTGACCTCAGGTGATCCACCCGCCTCAGCCACCCAAAGTGATGGGATTACAGGCATGAGCCACTGTGCCCGGCCCCAGCCTATTATTTTTAATAGACACATAATAATTGTAAATATTTATGGGGTACAATGTGACTTTTTCTTTTTGAGACAGGATCTCACTCTGTCGCCTGGGCTGGAGTGCAGTGGCACCATCATAGCTCACTGTACCCTCAACCTCCTGGGTTCAAGTGATCCTCCTGCCTCAGCCTCCTGAGTAGGTGGTACTACAGGCGTGCACCACCATGCCTGGATAATTATTTTATTTTTTATTTTTTTACTTTGTTTTATTTTTTTTGAGACGGAGTCTTGCTCTGTCACCCAGGCTGGAGTGCAGTGGCGCAATCTCGGCTCACTGCAACCTCCGTCTCCCAGGTTCACGCCTTTCTCCTGCCTCAGCCTCCCGAGTAGCTGGGACTACAGGCGCCCGGCACCACGCCCCGCTAATTTTTTTGTAGTTTTATTAGAGACGGGGTTTCACCGTGTTACCCAGGGTGGTCTCGATCTCCCGACCTCGTGATCTGCCCGTTTCGGCCTCCCAAAGTGCTGGGATTACTGGCGTGAGCCACCACGCCAGGCCTTTATTTTTTATTGAAGACAAGATCTCACTATGTTGCACAGGCTGCTCTTGAACTCCTGGACTCAAGTGATCCTCCCAAAGTGCTGGCATTACAGGCGGGAGCAGCCTCGCCTGGCCTATAGCTGTACTTTTGTATTTATTAACCAACCTTTTGCTCTCCCCACTGTGGACAGACTTGACTTAATGGAGATGGCATTGGCAATGACCCTGGGCATTTCACAGGCTTCTGTAGTTGTACAGGGACTCAAGACAGACATTCTTGTCAAAGTTTCTCAATTCAACACTTCACCAAATCAGATGGTGTAAACTAACTTTATGATGGAGATTGGACTATCTCCCCCCACAGCCAAAAGGAATCTTAGATTCCTTTAGTTAATTATAAAGACAATCATTATTAAGGCTAGTGTCTGGATCTGGAATTTAATTAGGTGAACATTAAAAAGAAAATGCATTTAGGCCTATGGAGCTAACCTTTTACTGCAAAATACAAAGGATAGCGGCAAAGAGGATTTTCTTTAAATTTCAGTGCAATAATGAGCATGTTATGTTTTCCTTCTATAAAATCGAAGGATTCCTTTAGGATCTGCCCCCCACTTAGCCCCTTTTCTGTTCAAACAGGCTTTCTTTCTTACATTCTTTTTGAGACAAGGTCTCATTCTGTCACCCATGCTGAAGTGTAGTGGTGCCATCTCAGCTTACTGCAGCCTCAACCTCCTGGGCTCAAGTGATTCTCCTGCCTCAGCCTCCCAAGTAACTGGGACCACAGGTGTGCACCACCATATCCAGCTAATTTTTATACTTTTTTGTAGAGATGGGATTTTGCCATGTTGCCCAGGCTGGTCTTGAACTCTGGGGCTCGAATGATCCACCCACCTTGGCCTCCCAAAGTGCTGGGATTACAGGTGTGAGCCACTATGCCCAGCCAACACAGGTATCTTCTGAGATGTGCCAGATACTATGTGGTCCTTGGATGTTGACTCATGTATGATGCTCCTGCTTTATCCCTCAAACTGACTATGGGGTACTTCCAGGTCTAACTCTTGGTTAAATCTGTATCCCCTGGAGGCATAGGAAATATTTGCTTCCTCTTCCCAGCCATAACAGGAGCGCAGTGGTTTTGTGGGGCCCATCTGCCTAGACCAACATACAGATATGTCTACCCAAAAAGACATAGTCAGCTTCAAACACATATGGTTGACAAAGGATGAATAGCCACAATACAAGGGGACTTCAAAAAGTGTGGAAAAATGAAATGACAATCGTCTTTGTTTGATGAGAGCAGTAGGCAGGGACATTGTTGTGGTGGAGAAAGACTTTCTGGTGAAGCTTTCCCAGGTATTTTTCTGCTTTAAAGCTTTGGTTTTCTCAAAACACTCAGTGTGTGTATATATATATGTGTGTGTATATATATGTGTGTGTGTGTGTGTGTGTGTATATATATATATATTTTTTTAGACGAAGTGTTGCTTTTGTTGCCCAGGCTATAGTGCAGTGGCACCATCTCAACTCACTGCAACCTCCGCCTGCCTCCTGGGTTCAGGTAATTCTTGTGCCTCAGCCTCCAGCGTAGCTGGGATTAGAGGCACCCACCACCATGCCCAGCTAATTTTTGTATTTTTAGTAGAGACGGAGTTTCTCCATGTTGGCCAGGCTGGTGTCTAATGCCTGACCTCAGGTGATCCGCCCACCTTGGCCTCCCAAAGTGCTGAGATTACAGGCGTGAGCCCCCAGGCCCAGCCATAATACATAATTGATTAATCCCCTAGGCCAGGCGCGGTGGCTCACGCCTGTAATCCCAACACTTTGGGAGGCCAAGACGGGCGGATCACGAGGTCAAGAGATCGAGACCATCCTGGCCAACATGGCGAAACCCCGTCTCTACTAAAAATACAAAAATTAGATGGACGTGGTGCTGGGCGCCTGTAGTCCCAGCTACTCAGGAGGCTGAGGCAGGAGAATCGATTGAACCCGGGAGACGGAGGTTGCAATGAGCCGAGATCGTGCCATTGCACTCCAGCCTGGCGACAGAGTGAGACTCCATCTCAAAAAAAAAAAAAATCCCCTACCTGCTCCTTTTCTCTTGCAACCTATGGATGACCACATCCTCCCTCTTTCCCCTCCAGCCCGCTTTTCCCATGTAGATATTGAAGCCCTCAAAATCATCTTTGGAGAAAGGCACAGGCACAGATGTGTGTCCAGGGCATTGTCCTTAACCTTAGTAAAGTAAACTTTTTTTTTTTTTTTTGGAGATGGAGTCTCGCTCTGTCACCCAGGCTGGAGTGCAGTGGCGAGATCTTGGCTCACTGCAACCTCTGCCTCCTGGGTTCAGGCGATCCTCATGCCTCAGCTTTTCAAGTAGCTGGGATTACAGATATGTGCCACCACACCTGACTAATTTTTTTGTTGTTGTTAGTAGACATGCAGTTTCACCGTATTGGTCAGGCTGGTCTCAGACTCCAGTTTCACCGTATTGGTCGGGCTGGTCTCAGACTCCTGTCCTCAAGTAATCCACCCGGCTCGGCCTCCCAAAGTGCTGGGATTACAGGCGTGAGCCACCTCACCTGGCCAACCTTGGTAAAGTAAACTTCAAAATTGATTGAGACCTGTCTGGGATACTTTTTGGTTCACACCCTCTTACAAGGCTGCCCCTTACCTGGTCCTTTGGCTATGGGGAAGAGGTTTCCCCAAGTCTTTGGGTTTTTTGTTTGTTTGTTTAGAGATGGGGTTCTCACTATGTTGCCCAGGTTGGATTTAAACTCCTGGGCTCCAGTGATCCTCCTGCCTCAGTCTCCTGGATAGCTGGGACTACAAGCACGCACCGCTGTGCCCGCCAGGCTTTCCTGAGTCTTTTTTGTCTGCACTACTTGGTGTTCTGGGTTGCTGCTTTCTCCAGCACCTGGTCTTGAATGCATAAGAAAACCCACGGGGCTCAGCACCATGTCATTTCTTGAGTCCAAATCCCTAGCCATCTGCTGGCTCTTCTGTACCTTGCAGTCTTCTCAGGCTTCTTTTCTATGTGACATCCAGGGGTTTCAGCTGTACTTTGTGGGAGAAACAGGGAGGAGTGTATCCACTCCATCTTTTCCAGGAACTGTGGCAGCCCAGGTCTCCATAAGCCCTTTGTTGTAATGAGGAGTGTATAAGTCAAACATTAAAGCAGGAGTAAAAAATGAATACTGACCTGGGAAAACTGGTGCCTGAGTACCAGAACTGAAATGCAAAAACAAACCACGAAACCCCTCCTGGATTTCTCAACCTCAAAACCTGATAGCATTCCTACACATGCGACCCCTACCAAAACCCATTTAGGATTAAGATTAAGAAACTTGGCCGGCCACAGTGGCTCACGTCTGTAATCCCAGCACTTTGGGAGGCCGAGGCGGGCGGATCATGAGGTCAGGAGTTCAAGACCAGCCTGTCCAATATGGTGAAACACTGTCTCTACTAAAAAATACAAAAATTAGCCAGGCATGGTGGCATGCGCCTATAGTCCCAGCTACTAGGGAGGCTGAAGAGGAGAATCTCTAGAACCCGGGAGGCGGAGGTTGCAGTGAGCTGAGATCAAGCCATTGCACTCCAGCCTGGGCGACAGAGTGAGACTCTGTTTCAAAAAAGAAAAGGAAGAAAGAGAACAAAAGAAACCAGGCACAGTGGTTCATGCCTGTAATCCCAACACTTTGGTGGCGAGGCAGAGGCGGGATCACGAGGTCAGGAGAGTTTGAGACCAGCCCTGACCAGCATGGTGAAACCATCTCTGCCCAAGCAAGATGGCGGGCATGGTGGTTGCCTGCCAGTAATTCCAGCTACTCGGAAAGAGCTGAGGCGGGAGATCACTTGAACCTGGGAGGCAGAGGTGGCCGAATCGCGCCATTGCACTCCAGCCTAGTGAACTCCATCTCAAAAATAGACTTTCCTACCTTCAGACCCTAGTTAAAGAGGATTAGATGGCCGGGTGAGGGTGGCTCACGCCTGTAATCCCAGCACTAGGTGGATCACTTGAGCCTAGGAGTTTGAGACCACCCTAGGCAACATTGGGAGACTGCATCTCTACAAAAAATTTAAAATCAGTTGGGTGTGGTGGCTCATGTGTAGTCCCAGCTACTCAGGAGGCTGAGGTGGGAGAACACTTGAGCGAGGAGGTCTAGACTGCACTGGGCTAAGATCATACCATGCAGTCCAGCCTGGGTGGCAGAACAAGACCCTGTCTCAAAAAAAAAAAAAAAAAAAAGATTAGATTAATTAAGAAACACTCCTGCACATAGGCATAGAGTTTGAATTGTATACGTAAGCTAACAAAACACCCTAACTTTGGGTGGGTCTGGTGAATTACTCCTACCTTCTCTCAGCCAGCTGCAGAAAAAACTCCCTTCTGCTACAGTCTGTCTGCATCTTGTTGTGGACACAGAGCCATGAGTCAATCTGGGAACAGAACCAGAAGTCTGAGTATTGGTGTTTATCAAATACTGGGGTGGGCGAGTTGCAGTGGCTCACGCCTGTAATCCCACCACTTTAAGTCAAAGGCATGAGTGAAACCAGTCTCTACTAAAATACCGCCAGCTGATGAAATGGTACATGCCATGGATTCGGCTACTTGGAAGGCTGAAGTGGAGAATTGCCAGACGGAAGACTGGGGCGTGAGCTGATCGCTCCAGCTCAGGCAGCGGGGAGACCAAAAAAGGAAAACAAAGAAAAAACGGTTTTGTTTGTTTGAAATTTTGGCACTTCGATGGGTTTTGCTCTGTTGCCGGAGATGATGTTTTGCTACTTCGGCATTTTCAGTTCAGCAATCCTCGACTGAATACGGATTCTGGTGGTGCCCAGCCGTGGATACTTTTGTGTTTTAATATTGAATTTCACCATGATATTAGTAGGCTAGTCTCAAACCAGATCTCAAGTGATCCCACCTGCCGACCTCCCAAAGTGCTGGGATTACGGGCGACCATGCCTGAAACCACTGGAGTTGTTTTGTTTTCTCACCAGTGATATGATCCTGCTTTTTTTTTTTGAAGTGGAGTCTGGCTTGTTGGCCAGACTGGAGAACGATAACCGCGATCTCGGCTCACTGCAAGCTCCACCTGGGTTCACGCAGCAGGCTTCTCCTGCCTCAGCCTCCTGGTGGCGCTGGGACTGCAGGCACCGCCACCACGCCCAGCTAATTTTTAGCAGTACAAGTTCACCGTGTTAGCTGGGATGGTCTCGATCTCCTGACAATACTCGTGATCCTGCTTGCCTGAAACTCCCAAAGTGCCGGGACTACGAGACTCGCCGACCTTTTTTTTTGAGACAATTCTGCTCTGCCAGGCTGGGAGTGCAGTGGCCTCTCCACTCACTGCGGCTCCGGGTTCCATGTTCCACCACTCAAGCCTCCCGAGTAGCTGGGACTACAGGCACCGCCACCCAGCGCCAGGCTGATTTTTGTATTTTTAGTAGAGACGGGGTTTCACCGTGTTAGCGAGGATGGTCTCGATCTCCTGACCTTGTGATCCGCCCGTCTCGGCCTCCCAAAGTGCTGGGATTACAGGCTTGAGCCACTGCGCCCGGCCCATATGCTTTTTTTTCTTTAACCAGTTTTGGTGGATGACATTGATGAGTATCAAAAACTGAACCAGCCTTTCATACCTGGAATAAATCCTACTTGGTCATGGTGTATAATTCCTTTAAAACATTGCTGGATTTGATTTCCTAATATTTTGGTGAGGATTTTTGTGCCTAAATTCACAAGAGATATCAGTTTGTAGCTTTCCTTTTGTGTGTATGCTTTTTTTCCTGGTTTTGGTAGCAAGGTAACACTGGCCTCATACAATGAGTTGGGAGGTGTTCCCTTTGCTTCTATTATCTGGAAGAGATTCTACAAAATTGATGCTAATTTCTCTTTAAGTGTTAGGAGGAATTCTCCAGTGAAAACATCTGGGCCTCAAGATTTCTTTTTTGAGGGCTAAATAATAAATTTAAATTTTTGATGGTTGTAGAATTATTCAGATCACCTATTTTATATTGCTTGAGTTTGATCGTTTGTGGTTTTGGAGTAATTGGTCCATTTCTTCCAAGTTGTTGAATTTATGAGCATAGAGTTCTTCTTTATGGAACTTGCAGTATCCTTTTAGTGACTGCAAAATCTGTAGTGACATCCCCTTTTTCATTTCTAATATTGACGATTTGTATCTTCTCTCTTTTTATCTTTGCCAGTCTTGTTACAAGTTTTTCAATTGTATTGATCTTTTCAAAGATCCAAGTTTTTGTTTCATTGATTGTTTTCTTTGCTGTTTTTCTGTTTTCAATTGTATTGATTTCTGTTCTTATCTTTATTATTTCCTGCCTTCTACTTCCTTGAGATTCGTTTGCTCTTCTTTTTCTAGTTTCTTGAAGTGGGAACTTAGATTATTGATTTGAGACCTTTCCTCTTTTCTAATGTAAGTACCTAGTTCTATAAATTTCCTTCTCAACACTATACTCATGCATTGCACACATTTTGACAGGTGTATTTTCATTTTTTCCAGTTCTGTGTATTTATAAAATTTCCTTTTGACTTACTTTGTGACCCATAGGTTATTGAGAAGCATGTTTTAAAATAAGTGTTTAGGGGTTTTCCTGTTGTCTTTCTGTTATGATTTGTAATTTGATTCTATATAATCAGAGAACATACTCCCTCTTATTACAGTTTTTCTAAATTTGTTGAGGTTTGTTTTATGACCCAGGTAATGTTCTATCTTGGTGAATGTTCCACAGGCACTCAAAAACAACATGTATTCTGTTGTTGGGTCGAATGTTCTATACTGTTTTTTTTTTTTTTTTTGAGACGGAGTCTTGCTCTGTCCCCCAGGCTGGAGTGCAGTGATGTGATCTTGGTTCACTGCGACCTCTGCCTCCTGAGTTCAAGGGATTCTCCTGTCTCAGCCTCCCAAGTAGCTGGGACTACAGGCATGTGCCATCACGCCCGGCTAATTTTTGTATTTTTAGTAGAGACAGGGTTTTACCATGTTGGCCAGGCTGGTCTCAAACTCCTAACCTCAGGTGATCCACCCACCTTGGCCTCTCAAAGTGCGGGGATTACAAGCGTGAGCCACCGAGCCTGGCCTTGATACTGTTGATTGATGGCGTTGTTTAATTCTTCTTTATCATTGCTTGAATTTCTTTCTAGTAATTCCATTTGTTGCAGGGGTGGGTGTTGATATCCTCAATTATAATTGTGGATTTGTCCACTTCTCCTTTCAGCCTAATCATTTTTTCTTTGTATAATTTGAAATGATCTTGTTTAGTGCATGCACATTTAGGATTGCTATATCTCTTTGGTGGATTTTTTTTTTTTTTTTTTTTTGAGACGGAGTCTCACACTGTCGCCCAGACTGGAATGCAGTGGCGCAGTCTCTGTTCACTGCAACCTCCATCTCTTGGGTTCAAGCGATTCTCCTGCCTCAGCCTCTTGAGTAGCTGGGACTACAGGCGCATGCCACCATGCCCGGCTAATTTTTTATATTTTTAGTAGGGAGGGGGCTTCACCATGTTGGCCAGGATGGTCTCAATCTCCTGACCTCGTGATCCACCTGCCTTGGCCTCCCAAAATGCTGGGATTACAGGCGTGAGCCACCGCACCCGGCCCACATTTTCTTTATTCACACATTGATGGATAGAGGTTGATTTCCTATCTTGGCTATTGTGAATAATTATATCATGAACATAAGAGTGCAGATATCATTTTAACATATTGATTTCTTTTTTTTGAGACAGAGTTTCCCTTTTGTTGCCCAGGCTTCAGTGCAATGATGCAATTTCAGCCCACTGCACCCTCTGACTCCCGGGTTCCAGCAATTCTCCTGCCTCAGCCTCCCAAGTAGCTGGGGTTACAGGCATGTACCACTATGCCTGGCTAATTTTTTTTTTTGTATTTTTAGTAGAGATGGGGTTTCTCCATGTTGTTCAGGCTGGTCTCTAACTCCTGACCTCAGGTGATCTGCCCGCCTCGGCCTCCCAAAGTGCTGGGATTATCTTTCATCTTTTTTAAAATTGTATTTTATTTTTATTTTAGAGACAGGTGTCTCACTATGTTGCCCAGGCTGGCCTAGAACTCTTGGGCTCAAGTGATCCTCCCAACTCAGCCTCCCTAGTGGCTGATACTAAAGGCATCCACTGCTGTGCCCAACTTTGTCTTTTTGTTTTAATTTATTTTTATTTATTTTATTTTTGAGACAGGGTCTTGCTCTGTTGCCCAGGCTGGAGCGTAGTGGCACGATATTGGCTCATTGCAGCCTCTGCCTCCTGGGTTCAAGCGATTCTCCTGCCTCAGCCTCCTGAGTAGCTGGGACTACAGGCACACACCACCACACCTGGCTAATTTTTGTATTTTTAGTAGAGACAAGGTTTCACCACGTTGGCCAGGCTGGTCTCGGACTCCTGACCTCAAGTGATCCGCCTGCCTCGGCCTCCCTAAGTGCTGGGATTACAGATGTGAGCCACCATGCCTAGCCTCTTCATCTTTTTATTTGAGACGGAATCTCGCTCTGTCACCCAGGCTGGAGTGCAGTGACGTGATCTTGGCTCACTGTAACCTCTGCCTCCCAGGTTCGAGCAATTCTCCTGCCTCAGCCTCTTGAGTAGCTGGGATTACAGGAGTATGCCACCACGCCTGGCTAATTTTTCTATTTTTGGTAGAGATGGGGTTTCATCATGTTGGCCAGGCTGGTCTCGAACTCCTGACCTCGTGATCTCCCCACCTCGGCCTCCCAAAGTGCTGGGATTACAGGTGTGAGCCACTGTGCCCAGCCCTCATTGTAGTTTAAATTAGTATATTTTATTACTTTTTTCTGTTTGTTCCCTCTGATTCTTATTCCTTTGTTTCTCTCCCTTTGCCTTCCTTGGGGTGGATACGTTACCATTTTTTTAGAATTCCATTTTGACTTATTTATATAATTTTTGAGCATATCACTGTTATGATTTGAATGTTTTTGTCCCTTCCAAAAATTCATGTCTAAACTTGATCCCCAATGCAACAGTGCTGGGAGGTGGAGTCTTTTGGGATGTGTTTAGGTCATGAGGACTCTGCCCTTATGAACAGATTAATGTTGTTAGAATAGGGCTTGATGGAGGGAATGCCTCCCTTTTTGCCCTTTCCCCTTTTTTGCCATGTGAGGACACAGTGTTTCCCCTCTCCAGAGGATGCAGCATTCAAGGCACTGTCTCAGAAGCAGAGAGCAGCCCTTCCCAGATGCCAGACCTCTTGGTGACTTGATCTTGGACTTCCCAGCCTCCAGAACTGTGTGAAATAAATGTGTTTTATAAATTTTCCAGTCTCAGGTATTCTGTTACAGCAGCACAGAATGTACTACGACAATCACTTTGTATGGTCTTCTTAGTGATTGCTGTGGGTATTGCAACCTGCAACTGTGTAACTTATCACAGTCCACCCATGTCAGTGTTTCACCACTGTAATTGACATGGAGGAATTTACTTACTTCTCTTTAGATCCCTTTACCCATCCTACTTTCAAAATGTAATTGTCCTAAGTATTCCCTCTATATACATTGAAAACCGTATCAAATGTTGTTACAATGTTTTGCTTCAACCATCAAATATGTTTTAAAAACCTCATGAGAAAAAAAAAAAAGCTCATGAGGAGAAGAATATTTACTCCTATTGTAACCCATTCTGTTGTTCTCTTTTCCTTTCTGAAGTTCCAAGTCTTTGTCTGTTATTTCACTTTTGTTTGAAGAACTTCCTTTCACCTTTCTTTCATAGCAGATGTCCTAGAAACAAATTTGATATGGACTGAATTTGTCTCCCCCAAAATTCATGTGTTGAAGCCTTCACCCCCATATGACAGTATTTGGATGTGGGACTTTGGGGAAGTAATTGGGTTTAGATGAGGTCATCAGAGGCCCTTGTGATGGGATGAGTGGCCTTATAAGCAACACCAGAGAGCTTGCTTCCCCTACCCTTCTCTCTCCTCCCACCATGGAAGGACACAGCCAGGAGGCAGCCCTCTGCAAGCTGCGAAGAGAGCCCTTTCCGGGAACCAGATCAGCCAGCATCTTGACTGAGGACTTCCCAGCCTCCCGAACTGTGAGAAATGAATTCATGTTGTTCAAGCCACCCATTCTGTGGTATTTCGTCATGGTAGCCTGAACTGATTAACACAGACTTGTTTTAGTTTTCCTTCGCCTGAGAATGCCTTTGTTTCCCTCTCATTCCTGAAAGATACTTTTGCCCAATGTAGGACTCTCAGTTGACAGTTCTTTCAGTACTTGAAGAATATCATGCCACTTCCTTTTAGTTTCCCTAGTTTCAGATGAGAACGCCACTGTCATTCTAATCAGTGTCCCCTATGCCTCGTGTGTCGTTTCTCTCTAGCTGCTTTCAAGGGTTTTCCTTTGTTTTTAGTGTTTAGACTTTAAATGATGACGTATGGGCCTGGGTTTTGTTTGGTTTATCCTACTGGGGTTTGCTCAGCTTCTTCAATCCGTAGGTTTATGTCCTTTGCCTACTTTGGGAAGCTTTCAGCCATTATTTCTTTAAATGTGTTTTCTTCACTACTGTTTCTCCTCTTCTTGCAGAAGTCCAGTGACATAAATCTTAGATCTTTGTTGTTGCCCTATAAGGGTCTCTGAGACTCTGTCCTTTTTTTTTTTTTTTTCAGCGTATTTTCTCTCTGTTGTTGAGATTGGACAATTTCTACTGCTCTGTCTGCAAGATCACTTCTCTGTGATATTCATCCTGCTATTGAACCTTTTGCATTAGCTTTAATTTTCTGTTTTCTTTTTCTTTTCTTTTTTTTTTTTTTAGATAGAGTTTTACTCTTTCACCCAGGCTGGAGTGAAGTGCAATGGCTCACTGCAGCCTCCGCCTCCTCGATTCAAGCCATTCTCCTGCCTCAGCCTCCCAAGTAGCCGGGATTACAGGTGTCCGCCATCATGCCCGGCTAATTTTTGTATTTTTAGTAGAGACAGAGTTTCACCATGTTGGCCAGGCTGGTTTCGAACTCCTGACCTCAGGTGATCCACCCACCTTGGCCTCCCAAAGTGCTGGGATTACAGGCTTGAGCCACCATGCCAGGTTAGTTTTAATTTTCATTTATAATTTTTAGTTCTGTTATTTCTATATGGTTCTTTTTCTATATCATCTATATGGTGAGAAGTTTTTTTTTTTTTTTTGAGATGGGATCTCACTATGTTGCCCAGGCTGGAGTGCAATGGTTCAATCATGCCTCACTGCAGCCTCAACCGCCTGGGCTGAATCGATCCTCCTAAGTTCAGCCTCCCAAGTAGCTGGAACCACAGGTGCACACCACCATACCTGGCTACTTTTTGTATTTTTTGTAGAGGTGGGGCTCCACTGTATTGCCCAGGCTGGTCTCGAACTCCTGGACTCAAACGACCTAACCGCATTGGCCTCCCAAAGTACTGGGATTACAGTTGTGAGCCATCGCACCTGGCCCAAGAATTTCTATTTCTTCTTTTGTTTCCAGTTTATTTGTAATTCCTTATTGAATCATTTTTTTGGTGACTGCTCTAAAATCCTTGTCAGATAATTCCAGCATGTGATTCATCTTACTATTGGCTTCTGTTTTTTGTTTTGTTTTGTTTTTTGGGTTTTTTTGTTTTGTTTTGTTCTGAGACAGAGTCTTACTCTGTCACCCAGGATGGAGTACAGTGGCCTGATCATGGCTCACTGCAGCCTCAACTTACCCAGGCTCAGGTGATTCTCCCAGTTCAGCCTCCCAAGTAGTAGCTAGGACTACAGGCATGTTTCACCACGCCTGGCTAATTTTTCTGGTTTTTTTTGTAGAGATGAGGTTTCGCCATGTTGTTCAGGCTGGTCTTGAACTCCTGGGCTCAAGCGGTTCGCCTGCCTTGGCCTCCCAAAGTTCTGGGATTACAGGCGTGAGCCACCACACCTGGCCCATTCTTAAGCTGAGTTATCTATTTGTAAACTGCTGATTTATATGGCGGCACTGTCCCCATAAACTTTTCAGAAAGCATCAGTGATTTTTCACCATTCTTCCACCCAACCATCACCATAAATTTGATCTTGTTATTGCTTCAGTATTAGCAGAATTCATGTGGCTCTGATAGAGGCTCTTTTCAAATCGATGTCTTATCCTTCTTAACCCCTCAAACCAGATCCTGTTCAGACATGTTATAACAAGTTAGTGCAGATTTATTTTGGTGCAAAAAAAAATTGAAATTCAAAAAAGAAAAAACAAAAATAAATAAATAAAAGCAAAACAAAAATAGGAAAGAAAAAAGCAAAACAGAAAAACAACAAAAAAACTAGAAAACATTTGAAATCCATTCATATAGTTTTTTTCATCAAATGCATTTTCCGTGTACTGTTAGGTGACCCCTCATATATAAAGAACTCCTAAAAAATTTTAAGGAAAAGACAAGACACCCAATCAAAAACTATGCAAAGGTTATGAACAAACATTTTGCAAAAGAGGAAACCCAAATGGCCAATAAATATATAGAAATATGCTCACAGTAAATCAGAGAGCTATATATTAAAGGAACAAAATTTTATTTCCTGTCTATCAGATGGGCAAAAAGATATATATATATATATTTTTGAGATGGAGTCTTGCTCTGCTGCCCAGGCTGGAGGGCAGTGGTGCGATCTCGGCTCACTGCAATCTCCACCTTCCAGGTTCAAGCAATTGTCCTGCCTCAGCCTCCTGAGCACCTGGGACTACAGGTATGTGCCACCATGCCCGGCTAATTTTTGTACTTTTTAAGTAGAGACGAAGTTTCACTATGTTGGCCAGGCTAGTCTTGACTCCTGACCTCAGGTGGTCTTCCTGCCTTGTCCTCCCAAAGTGCTGGGATTACAGGTGTGAGCCACCGCTGCCCGGCCCCAGATAAGCAAAAAATTTAAAATCTGATAATACCAACTGTTGGTAAGGATTTCCAGAGACAGAATGTCTCATTCACAGCTGATGGGAGCATAATGGATACAACAATTATTTTGGAAAACTGTTTGGCAGTTTCTTTTTTCTTTTTCTTTTTCTTTTCTTTTTTTTTTTTTTTGAGACAGAGTTTGGCTCTTGTCACCCAGGCTGGAGTGCAGTGGCAAGATCTTGGCTCACTGCATCCTCTGTCTCCTGAGTTCAAGTGATTCTCCTGCCTCAGGCTCCCAAGTAGCTGGGATTACAGGCGCTTGCCACAACACCCGGCTAATTTTTGTATTTTTAGTAGAGACGGAATTTCGCCATGTTGGCCAGGCTAGTCTCGAACTCCTGACCTCAGTTGATCCACCCACCTTCGCTTCCCAAAGTGCTGGGATTATAGGCATGAGCCACCGCGCCCGGCCAGCAGTTTCTATTAGAGCTGTATATGTGCACACCCATCACTCAGTCATGCCACTTCTGGGTATATACTAAACAGAATGTGTATAAATGTTAACCAAAGACATAAAAGAATGTTTACAGCAACTTTATTCATAATAGCCCCAAACTAAAAACTACCCAAATGCACATTAGCCATAGAATGGATACAAAAATGATGGTATATTCACACAAGGAAATACTATATAGCAATGTGTTGGGAGGCAGATCTGCACAGATCACTCATGTTCCTACATGGACTAGGCCTTCTGAACAATGTTTGAACAGCAGCCTTGGATATTGAGATAGTGCATCCCTGTGGAGAGATTTAGAGACATTCAGGGTAAGAAACCCAGAAATGCCCAACCCCCGCCAACCAGGAGATTGCTGACATTCCAGGGTAATGAATAATCTCTGGCTATGGAGGGGAGGACAGGCAGGTGTGTCAGCAGGTTCACAACAGCTGAGTCTCCTAATTTTAGTTTCTTCCCCCATGATGCAACCCACTGAACACACAGGAAACATCTGGCTTCGTGTGAGCTGGGGCATGAGGAATCGATACAAGGTATAGCTCTGGCTGCTGATTTTTGTGGTAATCAGTGATTCATTTTTTCTGATTCATGATAATCTGTGTGTGGCGGGGGGTATGGGTATGTGGGTGTGTGTGTATGTTTTGAGACAAAATTTCACTCTGTCACCCAGGCTGGAGTGCAGTGTGGTGTTCATAGCTGACTGCAGCCTCGACCTCCAGGACTCAAGCAATCCTCCCACCTCAGCCTCCCGAGTAGCTGAGACTACAAGCATGTGCCATCAAGCCCCTAATTTTTTTTAAAATTTGTTTGTAGCAACAGAGTCTAGCTATGTTGCCCTGGCTGGGGTCTTGTGTTTTATATCTGTGTGTGTGCACATGTGCATGTATGTGTGTCTGCGCAAAACTTCAGCAGGCTAACTTTTTAGCTTGCAAGTAGGGTAAACTCAAACCCTTCACAGTTCTGACTTACAATGAAAATGAAGAAAGGATAATTCCATGTGCATCACAGGGATGGACCTCACAAACAATGTTGGGCAGAAGAAGCTGCGGGACACAGAAGGATAATACTATATGATTCCCCTTATGCAAAGTTCAAAAACCTGGCTTCATGGCCAGGCATAGTGGCTCATGCCTGTAATCCCAGCACTTTGGGAGGCCGAGGTGGGTGGATCACTTGTCAGAAGTTCAAGACCAGCCTGACCAACATGATGAAACCCCGTCTCTACTAAAAAAAAATACAAAATTAGCCGGGCATGATGGTGCACACTTGTAATCCCAGCTACCTGGGAGGCTGAGGCAGGAGAATGTCTTGAATCCTGGAGGTGGAGGTCACAGTGAGCCGAGATCACGCCATTGCACTCTAGCCTGGGCAACAAGAGCGAAACTCTGCCTCAAGAAAAAAAAAAAAAAGCCAAAAAGCCAAAAAGCAAAAAACTTGGCAACATGAAATCATGCTGTTCAAGTCACAGCCTGACGTACTGCGGGACATGGTTTTTTTCTTTCTTTCTTTCTTTCTTTTATTTGTATTTATTTATTTTGAGATAGACTCTCATTCTGCCACCCAGGCTCGAGTGCAGTGATGCCATCTTAGCTCACTGAAACCTCGACCTCCTGGGCTCAAGCAATCCTCCTGCCTCAGCCTCTCAGGTAGCTGAGACTACAGGCGCACTCAGACTCCAATGCTGATTCTTCTTGCCTGAAACACGGATATATCTTTCCATTTATTCTGGTCATTTTTTTCTTTACTTCTGTCAAAATGTATAGAGCTCTGGCCGGGCGCGGTGGCTCATGCCTATAATCCCAGCACTTTGGGAGGCCGAGGCAGATGGATCACAAGGTCAGGAGATCGAGACCATCCTGGCTAACACGGTGGAACCCTGTCCCTACTAAAAGTACAAAAAAAATGACCCAGGCGTGGTGGCGGGCGCCTGTAGTCCCAGCTACTCCGGAGGCTGAGGCAGGAGAATGGTGTGAACCTGGGAGGCGGAGCTTGCAGTGAGCTGAGATGGCGCCACTGCACTCCAGCCTGGGCGACAGAGCGAGACTCCGACTCAAAAAAAAAAAAAAAATGTATAGAGCTCATACTTTTCTTTTTCTTTTTCTTTTCTTTTTTTTTGAGATGGAGTCTTGCTCTGTCACCAGGCCGGAGTGCAATGGTGCGATCTCAGCTCACTGCAATCTCCACCTCCTGGGTTCAAGTGATTCCCCTGCTGCAGCCTCCCAAGTAGCTGGGACTACAGGCACGCACCACCACACCCAGCTAATTTTTTGTATTTTAGTAGAGACAGGCTTTCACCGTGTTAGCTAGGATGGTCTCCATCTCCTGACCTCGTGATCTGCCTGCCTTGGCCTCCCAAAGTGCTGGGATTACAGGCGTGAGCCACCACGCCCAGCCAAGCTCATACTTTTCTTGCTCACAAGAGGTTGATGAATTTTGTTACTGTGATCAATGGTACCCTGCCCTGTTACATTTTCTAATTTCAGGTGTCTGTCAAGGAAGGCTACCCATCTTTGTATTTTGTATTCATTTTTGGTTTTGGTCACCTTGCTCACCTCTCTTATTAAGTCTAAGAGGTTTTGTTTTGTTTTGTTTTGTTTTTATGATTCTCTTGGATTTTCTAAGTGAATAACACCAGTGCCCTCCAGCCAAAGACCACCAGGAGCATAGTGGTAGTTTACCAAAGTTAGATTTTGTTTTGTTTTGTTTTGTTTTTTGGAGACAGGGTCTTGCTCTGTCATCCAGGCTGGAGTGCAGTGGTACGATCTTGGCTCACTGCAACCTCCACCTCCCGGGTTTAATCGATTCTCCTGCCTCAGCCTCCTGAGTAGCTGGGACTACAGGCAGGGGCCACCATGCCCGGCTAATTCTTTTTTTTGAGATGGAGTATCACTCTTGTTGCCTAAGCTGGAGTGCAGCTGTGCAATCTCGGTTCACTGTGACCTCCACCTCCTGAGTTCAAGCAATTCTCCTGCCTCAGCCTCCCAAGTAGCTGGGATTATAGGAGCCTGCCACCACGCCCGGCTAATTTTTTGTATTTTTAGTAGAGACGGGGTTTTGCCATGTTGGACCAGGCTGGTCTCGAACTCCTGATCTCAGGTGATCCTCCCCAAGTGCTGGGATTGCAGGCGTGAGCCACCGTGCCTGGCCCAAAGTTGTATTTATTAACTCATTGCAATGATGAAGCGTCCACATCGTGGGAAACCATGGAACATCTCATTAAAAGGGTGTTAGAAAAGGCAGCCGGACACGGTGGCTCACACCTGTAATCCCAGGCTCACACCTGTTTTGGAAGGCTGAGGTGGGAGGATCACTTGAGCCCAGGAGTTCGAGACCAACCTGGGCAACATAGTGAGACCTTCATCTCTACAAAGAATTTAAAAAGTAGATAGGCATGGTGGCACGCACCTGTAGACTCAGCTACTCAGGAGACTGAGGAGGGAGGATCACTTGACCCCAAGAGTTCGAGGCTGCAGTGAGCTGTGATTGTCTCAAAAAAACAACAAAACAAAAACAAAACAAAACAAAAAAATAAATAAAAACAAAAAGAAGAAAAGAGGCTGGGCACAGTGGCTATGCCTGTAATCCTAGCACTTTGGGAGGCCAAGGGAAGCGGATCATGAAGTTAGGAGTTTGAGACCAGCCTGGCCAACATGGTGAAACCCCATCTCTACTAAAAATACAAACAAAATAGTCGGGCATGGTGGTGCACACCTGTAATACCAGCTACTCAGGAGGCTGAGGCAGGAGAATTGTTTAAACCCAAGAGGCAGAGGTTCAAACAATTCTTTTTCTTGGGGGAAAAAAAAGAAGAAGAAAAGAAAAGAAAAGAAAAAAGAAAAGAAAAGGTATTACTGGGTTGGAGTTTTGTGTTAGGTGATTTCAGAGAGGGTTAAAGAAGCAGAACTTTGGGCCAGGTGCAATGGCTCACACCGGTAATCCCAGCACTCTGGGAGGCCGATGCAGGCAAATCACAAGGTCAGGAGATCGAGACCATCCTGGGGTAACACAGTGAAACCCCATCTCTACTAAAAAATACAAAAGATTAGCCAGGCATAGTGGTGGGCGCCTGTAGTCCCAGCTACTTGGGAGGCTTAGGCAGGAGAATGGTGTGAACCTGGAAGGCAGAGCTTGCAGTGAGCCGAGATCACACCACTGCACTCCAGCCTGGAATTTCAGCATGTTGGCCAAGCTGGTCTCTAACTCTTGACCTCAGGTAATCTGCCCACCTCGGCCTCCCAAAGTGCTGGGATTGCAGGCGTGAGTCACCACGCCCAGCCATTTTGAGTTGATTTTTGTGTATGTTGTAAGATAGGGGTCCAATTTCATTCTTCTGCATGTAGTTATCTGGTTTTTCCAACAACGTTTGTAGAAGATACTATCATTTCTCCATTGTATATTCTTGACACTCTACTCAAAGATCAGTTGACCATATGTCTTAGTCTGTTTTGTGCTGCTGTAACAGAATACTACAGACTGGGTAATTTTTTTTGTTGTTTTTCGACAGAGTCTTGCTCTGTTGCGTGGGCTGGAATGCAGTAGTGCAGTCTTGGCTCACTGCAACCTCTGCCTCCTGGGTTCAAGCAATTCTCTTGCCTCAGCCTCCAGAGTAGCTGGGATTACAGGCACATGCCACCATGCCTGGTTAACTTTTGTATTTTTAATAGAGATGAGGTTTCGCCATGTTGGCCAGGCTGGTCTTGAACTCCTGACCTCGTGACCTGCCTGCTTCGGCTTCCCAAAGTGGTGGGATTACAGGTGTGAACCACCGCACCTGGCCAGACTGGGTAATTTATAATGAACAGAATTTCATTGGCTCGAGGTTCTGGAGGCCAGCAATTAGGCAAGGCTTGCTGCATCATCCCAATGCAGAAGGGCAAGCAAGGGTGAGAGAGAGAGAGAGAGAACGGGGGTGATATGATTTGGCTGTGTCCCCACTCAAATCTCATCTTGAATTCCCACATGTTTTGGGAGGGACCTGGTGGGAGGTAATTGAATCATGAGGGCAGGTATTTCCAGTGCTGTTCTCGTGATAGTGAATAAGTCCCATGAGATCTAATGGTTTTATAAAGGGACTTGTAGCAGGACAAGCCTCAGACAACACCCCTCAGACACCAAGTTAAATAAGGAAGGGCTTTATTCAGCCGGGAGCTTCGGCAAGACTCATGTCTCCAAAAACCGAGCTCCCCAAGTGAGCAATTCCTGACCCTTTTAAGGGCTTACAACTCTAAGGGGGTTCACGTGAAAGGGTTGTGATCAATTGAGCTAGCAGGGGGTGGGTGACTGGGGGGCTGCATGCACCAGTAATCAGAGTGGAACAGAACAGGTCAGGGATTTTCACAATGCTTTTCCATACAATGTCTGGAATCTATAGATAATATAACCGGTTAGGTCAGGGGTCGAACTTTAACCAGGCCCAGGGTGCAGCACTGGGCTGTCTGCCTGTGGATTTCATTTCTGCCTTTTAGTTTTTACTTCTTCTTTCTTTGGAGGCAGAAATTGGGAATAAGACAATATGAGGAGTGGTCTCCTCCCTTATTCCCCCGATTTGAGAATCTCACACAATAGTGGGAATTATCACTTTCATTCTTACTACCCATGTCTTCTTGCAAGAGAGATCGATAGTGATTCATATAGTACACTTGTGCTGAAGCATTTTGGTGAACTAAGGTAGCGATGAAGCTCTTTATCTTTTGAAGAAGTACAGGTAGTAAACAAGGGAGCAGTAGCAGTAATAGTAAGCAATAGCAGTAATAATAACTATTATAACTCCCATTATAAGAGTTTTACATCTTTCTAGCGCTGGGAACCATTTTCCAAATGTGGCCCCAGGATCAAATCCATGCCACACTTGCACGGGCACATGTGCCAGTTTTGTCATATTTCTAACTATGTCTTTAACTATTTGCCCTTGATCATCTGTGTGTAGACAGCAATTAGTAAGGTTAAATTTCCTACAGACCCCTGTTTCAGCTGCTAGCAAATAGTCGAGAGCCAATCTATTTTGATAGATAGCATTTCTCATCCGAGTTTCTTGCCAGGCCAGAATAGTCAAGGCTCTGCGGGTCTTATTAGTGATTATTTCTAAGACAGCTTGTAACCGTTTGATTTGGTTGAGCATGTAAATGGGGGGTCCGGTATCCCCACAAGCTGTCTTGTGCTTAAGTAGCAGGCCCATAATATTGTATGATTCTCTCAGGGGGTCATTCATTATCTTTCCAATTTCCTATAGCTATGCTTCTCTTTTTGCAGGAAGCATGGACAGGGCAGCCCAGGAGTTCGCCTGTTTTTATAGGCAGTAGGAAGAAAGATGGTTTAATAGTGCCAATAACACAACTACCTGCTCACTGGTCGGGAAATTCGGTGTAAGCTCTATGCCCACATATCCAGTATAATCCAGTGGGGGCTGTCCAGTCCCGGTGGGACTCTGGGTGGGTCCACATGGTTTACAACTTTGGGAATTTACTAAACGGATTTTTCTTAGTGTGGTTTGAACTCCACTAGGTGGCTGTTTTTGTAGTACTATTATACAGTTTTTGCCCAAGGCAACTGAGTCTTCCCTCAGGAAGGGTGAAGTCCTTCCCCACTCTTGCTATACAGTATTGTCTAACGATTGAGGCTTTTAGGACCCAGAAGTTATCAGGGTGATTCTTTTGAGCCGGGAATCCATCAGGTACTGGGTCTGTAGGTACTAATTCTCGGGCTTCCCATGGCAACTGATCTCCCATTACAGTTCCTCCACATACACAACATGAAGTAACATTGAGAGACTGGGCTACATGCTCAGCTAATTGCAAAAACAAATTTCTTGTTTTTCCTGGAATTTCTGGTACGGGCACATTCAGTTCATCATGGAAGTTTTGAAATACTGGCTGAGGAGAGCATTTATAAACTTCTCCTTAAACCACGATATTTACTCGAGGATCCAGTCCAGCCCCATCGATTCCTAGGGTTAATGCTCCCCTTTTTTCCAGCGAGGACCAAAGGGGTTGGTTATTACTAGTTCTAAAGGGTTACACTGACCACTGGTACAGGAAGGACCACTTTTCCCTTTCTGAAGGTGGACAGGAATTTTTTCATTTTTTATCCAAGTAGCCTAAATGACACAAGACCAGTATCCACATTTATTTCCACACAGTTCTAATTCATGACAAACGTACTTATCTTCTGCCATATAGCCACTTTCTTAATTAAGAGAACCACATCCTATTCCTAACTTATTAATTACAGCACAGGCATCAGATTTCAAGGTGACTTGTTTGGGCACCCCTTTTTCTTCTGTTTTGGCTAACACTTTACTCGTATCATTTATGAGCCCCTACCAGTCGTCAGTTCTTAATCTTATTTCAAAAACTGTGGTCATGGGAGGCTCAGATGGGTCATAACACACATCAGATTGGTCATTTCCTGGGCTACATACCTTGTATAGAATAACATTATACAGACAAAGTCTTTTTAGAGTTCCAGTACACTTACAATAACCATAAAATACTAGGACCATAGCAACCTTTTGTCCTACCTCAGTGACTTGATGTATACACTGGGAACAGTCCTCAGTCTGAGGAAGGTCAGTTGAAATCCTTACTGTACAAGTTCAAATGTTAAGGAAAATGAGTCCCGTGATGAGTTTTTCATGCTTCGGCCGTGTGTGGACCAGTCAGCTTCTGGGTGTGACTGGAGCAGGGCTTGTCGTCTTCTTCAGAGTCACTTTGCAGGGGTTGGCGAAGGTGCTCCCATCCATGTACAGCTCACAGTCTACTGATGTTCAAAGATGGTCTTGAAGGTTGGGCCCACTAGAATAAACTGAGTCCAACACCTCTACACAGTTATGTTCAACTGGGCTCTCTGATACCGGGAGCAAGGTGGCAGGGTTTAGGGTGTTGCAAACTTCAATGGTTATGCGGGGATTTTCACATAGCAAGCTTTGGTACTTGGTTCACCTAGCATTTGTTAACCGATGATATCCTTTGGTATTCATCAAAGTTACCACAGCATGGGGGGCCTTTATATTCAGGTTTTGCCCAAAGGTTAGTTTATCTGCTTCTTGTGCTAACAGGGCCATTGCTACCAGGGCCTTTAGACATGGGGGCCAGCCTTTGGAAACCCCATCTAGTTGTTTTGAGAGATAGGCCACTGGCCTTGGCCAGGGCCCCAGAATCTGGGTTAAAACTCCAACTGCCATTTTTTCTCTTTCTGACACATAGAGTATAAAGGGTTTTGTCAAGTCAGGTAGCCCCAGGGCTGGGGCCTATGTGAGTTTTTCTTTTAACTCATGAAAAAGCTCATTGCTGTTGGTTGTAATAGATGTGGTTTATCCAATCTACATTTTTATTAACTGTCCCTCACCAAAAGATTGACTCAAATCCTGCAGCTATTTGATTTCAAGTTTTAAATTGATCTGGTATTTCCCCGTGGGACTCCAATTGCGTCTAAATAGATATGAGAGTCTAAAGACCTATAAGGGGTTTCTCTCACTTTATGATGTCTTATTTGTCCTCCCTCTGGTTGATGAAATGCCAGGGTGAAAGGGATAGCCAATTGGACTAAAGTACAAGTGCCACTCCAGTTATTTGGCAGACAGCCCAGTAAAGGTCCACCACAATACCACCACACTTCCACTTGGGGATGAACAAGGGCTGACTGACTGATAAGCTCTTGAAAATTCTTAAGCTCACTGCATCCCTTCAGGTCTCCAAGGAACACTAAGTTTCCTCCCTGTCATGAGAGACATGAAGTGAACTTAGTGTTGGGAAAGGGAAGCTGGATGGACCTCGGGGGCTGACCCACAGGGTGCCGGACTTTGGGATATAGCAGAGAGAGCTTGGCATGACTTATCACTCCAGGTTGTAGAATCTTAGAAAAGAGCTACCATGCAGCCCACACCTGGTCGACTGGAGGACCACCTTAGTGGAAAGGGGACAATCTGGGCCTCTGGGCTGCCATGTGCACAAGCATAGCAATTCAATTGCTTTTGTTTAACGTGTGGATGGAATATTTGATCCATTTCAACCAAGCATTTGCATCTTGGTATCCTGTCTTAATTGCCAAAGTTTGTTTTAAGTCTTTAACTTCTATGATCCTCTAGTAAAATGAATGTATGATTTTAGGAAATTACAAAAACCAGTTGGGGCAGTCCATCCTTGCTCTTTAGTGGTCCACAGAACGTTGGACCAACTATGGCATAAAAGCTCTACATTGGGGGGCAAGACTCCTGGTTGACACTGGAGTCTTTATCAAAATTTTCCCTGATTAAATGGTCCTAATTTACTAATGTGTAGTCGAGGAGAGTCAGGAGGGACAGAAGTACTTTTCTGAAGTAGAGAACTGTCTTTGACTTGGCAGGTCCCTACAGGGTATAACAAGACAAGCATTAAATTGCAATAGTTTGAGGCAAAATTGACTTGGTTATGTTAATAAATAGATGTCAACAATAGAGTGAGGAAAGAAGAAAGAGTAATAGAATAGATGAAAGAGTTAAATTTTTCTTAGCTTTAGTTTTGTAGGATTTTCCCCTGGGACTATGGCCAACAACTCTGGAGGGGGTGGCACTTTCTTGACTTGGGTGTGATGAGTCCATCCTTTTTTCGCTGTACGAACAGCAGTCTCGGTGGTTAGCAGCACAAGGTAGGGTCCTTCCTAGGCAGGCTTGAGTTTCCTTTTTATTCATCCTTTGATGAGAACGTGATCTTCAGGCTGGTGCTGGTTTACTGGAAATTCTAGGGGTGGTACCTGTGCTAAAAGACTTTTAGTTTTGAGGTAAAGGAAAGTGGAAGATAAACTAAATATATAATTTTTAAGAAATTGACCTTTTGTTTTAAATGTGTGGACATCAGCAGTGGAGTTTATCGTCCTTGGTGCCTTTCTACTGAGAAATTTCCTTTAGCACCTATTTTTAGTTTTTGGACCAAAGAAGTCAAACACCATTTTATATTTGACACTGCTTCCTATATGATTTTTATACAGATAAGCTAAATTTCACCTTTATATTAGTGTGTTATTAATGTTAAACTTAGTTTTAATAAAACTTTGCAGACATATTTATTCAATTTTTAATGTCGGACTGTTAAACTTAGTTTTAATAAAACTTTGCAGACATATTTATTCAATTTTTAATGTCGGACCATAAGGTAAGATTTTTATAGACTCTTTTTAACCTTTTATAATATTTGTTAAAGGGCAGGTTAGTGATTTAAGAAAAACCCATTGTGTTTTTATTTTAATGTTCAGTTCACAGAAAAACTGGATGATACCCCTTTAACTTTAGCTAATATGTTTACACACAGAATTTTTTTTTTACAATTAATGTTTTAAAACTTGCTTAAACCTTCAAAACACATTTTTTTAACCTTTTAATATAGGTAAAAATTTACATTCTTATGCCTCCTTATAAACCTTTTACTAAAGGTATATTTTACTTTCCTTATACACCTTGCACAAAACTGTTTTTTCAATAGTTTTGCATTCAGGAGGCCTAGTTACTATTAAATTATGCAACATTTCTTGCATACATTCTTTTTTTATAATATATACTTTTTCTCTTTCACGACTTTCACAGACAATTCTTTGACCTGCCTCAACTTTCAGATTTATTACAAACATTTATTTCTTTAAACAACCAATTAATTTATTTCAGGACAATAATTTACCATATAACATGCTTTTTACATAAATTCTGCCCCCACTTTTCCCCCTTTTTTTATTTTCAAAGATAAACATTCTTTTCTAAAGCTAACTTCTTATATGTCTGTGGACTAAACTGTTTAAGGCCATGAGATTAGAAGTTACTATAATACATGTTACACTGTTAACTTTTAGCAAACTTTACTTTTGTTGAAAACCTTGCAAGTTTGGGATTTCAATTATCTTTTGCTATTTTTTTTTTTTTTTTGAGACAGAGTCTCGCTCTGTCGCCAGGCTACAGATGCAGTGGCCGGATCTCCAGCTCACCTGCAGGCTCCACCTCCTGGAGTTTGCCATTCTCCTGGCTCAGCCTCCCGAGTAGCTGGGACTGAGCCCACTCACCTCGCCCGGCTAGTTTTTTTATGTATTTTTTGGCAGACAGTCTGGCTCTGTCGCCCAGGCTGGAGTGCAGTGGCCATTATCTCCGGCTCACCAGCTCAGCCTCCCTGGGGTTCAGCCGTTCTCCTGCCTCAGCCTCCCGGTGGCTTGGGACTACAGGCATGTTACGCCACCTCCTGACTAGTTTTTGTATTTTTTAGTAGAGACGGGGTTTCACCGTGTTCGCCAGGATGGTCTCGATCTCCTGACCTCGTGATCCGCCCGTCTCGGCCTCCCAAAGTGCTAGGATTACAGGCTTGAGCCACCGCGCCCGGCCGTTTTTTATGTATTTTTAGTAGAGACGGGGTTTCACCGTGTTAGCCAGGATGGTCTCGATCTCCTGACCTTGTGATCCGCCCATCTCGGCCTCCCAAAGTGCTGGGATTACAGACTTGAGCCACCGCACGCGGCCTATCGTTTGCTATTAATAAGACCTTGTTTAGTCCAAATTAACTTAGAATTGGTATAGATGGCTTTTTTTTTTTCCTTCAATTATCCGGGAGGAACCATCTATTGTCCTGTCCTGAAGGGAGTTCCTCCTAGGTCTGGTTGGACCTTTGTATGGTAATGAAGATTTAGATCCCCTGTTAGGAAACCTGCTGGGTTAAGGGAATTTTCAGTGGTTAATGTTAAATCATCTTTTTTTTTTTTTCTTAGGATACTTCTGAACTAGTGAGTTGTGCTCACAATGAGGTTTCTTCTAAAAGTTATTTTTCTACTTTATTCTGTTAGCAAAGCAGTTGCTGCTACAGACTGAATGCATTTGGGCCATCCATGGGTTACTGGGTTAAGGATTTTTGATAGGAAGGCTACAGGTAGTCAGTGGCCTCAGGGCTTTCGGGCTATGCCCTTGTTTACACTTACAACAAGGTTGTATTGGAGTGCTGTAGGGTTGAGGAGAAGACCTTCAATTATCAATTATAGGTTTTAAATTTACCCTGGGTTTTAAAGGAATAGGGTACTCTGCGTTTTGTTTTGTTTTTTTTTTTTTTAACTATTTGTATATTTCTTTCTTCTCTTTCTTTCTTTCTTTCTTTCTTTCTTTCTTTCTTTGACTTTCTGTCTCTCTCTTTTTTACTTTCCTTTTGCCTCTGTCTCTTCCTCTCTCTCTTTTTCTCTTTGACTCCCTCTTTGTCTATCTTTTCCTCTCTCTCTTTGCCTCTTTTCCTCTCTGTCTCTTTCCTCTCTCTCCCTCTGCTGATCTTTCCTTGCCTCTGCCAGCCGCTTATGCTGTTGTTCTCTCAACCACTCTGTGGGGGGGTCTAAAACCAGCTGTAACCAAGTGTCTATGTACGGGAACTGGTCTGGGTGCCCTGGCTTACAGGTTACCTTGTACCATACCTTTGAAACAAGGGACCTGTCCAGGCTTCCTTCTGATGGTCAACCCACCTCTAATGCTGGCCAGTCTATTTCACACAAAGTTCTAAGTTTTCCTGTTGTCATAGTAACACTGTAATCTCCCTTAAATCCTTTCTTGAAAATTTCCAGCATAGTTCCTAGTGGGGTGGGCTTACTTTGTGCCCGACCCATGCTTCCTCGAGACAAAACACCATGCTCACACCACACGCACACCACAAAACAAAGAACGGATAAAAAGGGCACACACACACTTTTACAGTTTACACCAAACCAGAATCAAAACCAAAATCAGAGTATCAAGAAATCTAAGCCATGTCAAAACCAAAGTATCAAGCAATCCAAGTCAAGTAAAAAACAAAAACCAAAGTGCCGGTACAGGCACATCGTGGGTGATCAGACCATGCTTCCATTCAAATGGAGTGGACAAGTTCCAAAGACCAGCCTGACCAAGTTTCAGATGTCCGGACTCCAAGTGCCAGTTCCTTCCTGGTGTTTAGTCACTGCATTGATCCTCCATGGGGGCCTGCCATGCGCTGCTCTGGTGAGGCATTCCATTGGGGCAATTGCCTACCCCAGAGCGCTCTCAGGATCCACGTTGCTCAAGCTGGCCAGAGTCCCCTGCAGGGATGCTCCACAGGGCAGGCCTAAGCCACCTAAGGGGTTGCCTCAACCATCTGTTAATTGCCTCACTTCCCGGTCAGGGAACCAAGAAATGTAGCAGGACAAGCTGCAGACAAAACCTCTCAGCTACCGAGTTAAAGAAGGAAGGGCTTTATTCCCCCGGGAGCTTTGGCAAGACTCATGTCTCCAAAAACTGAGCTCCCCAAGTGAGCAATTCCTGTCCCTTTTAAGGGCTTACAACTCTAAGGGGGTCCATGTGAGAGGGTCATGATCGATTGAGCAAACAGTGGGTACGTGACTGGGGGCTGCATGCACCGGTAATCAGAATGGGACAGAACGGGACAGGGATTTTCACAAAGCTTTTCCATACAATGTCTGGAATCCATAGATAGCATAACTGGTTAGGTTAGGGGTCAATCTTTAACCAGGCCCAGGGTGTGGCGCCAGGCTGTCTGCCTGTGGATTTGATTTCTGCCTTTTAGTTTTTACTTCTTCTTTCTTTGGAGGCAGAAATTGGGCATAAGACAATATGAGGGTCTCCTCCCTTAGACTAATGGTTTAATAAAGGGGCTAATACAGTAAATTGGTACCAGGAGTGGGGTGCTAGAGTGGAGTTCGGGTATAAGGATACCCAAAAATGTAAAAGCAACTTTAGAACTGGGTAACAAGCAGAGGTTGGAACAGTTTGGAGGGCTCTAAAGATGACAAGAAGATGTGGGGAAGTTTGGAACTTCTTAGACACTTGTTGAATGGCTTTGACCAAAATGCCGGTAGTGATATGAAAAATAAATTCCAGGCTGATGTGGTCTCAAATGGAGATGAGGAACTTGTTGGGAACCAGAGCAAAGGTATGCTTTAGCAGAGACTGGTGGCTTTTTGCACCTGCCTTAGAGATCTGCGGAACTTTGAACTTGAGAGAGATTATTTAGGATATCTGGTTGAAGAAATTTCTAAGCAGCAAAGTGTTCAAGAGGAAACAAACAGAGCATAAAAGTTTGAAAACTTTGCAGCCTGAATATGTGATAGAAAAGAAACCCCCATTTTCTGGGGAGAAATTCAAGCTGCTGCAGAAATTTGCATAAGTAATGAGGAACTGAATGTTAATCACCAAGACAATGGGGAAAATGTCTCCAGAGCATGTCAGAGACATTTGGGGCAGCCCTGCCCATCACAGGCCTGGATGTCTAAAAGGGAAAAATGGTTTCCTGGGCTGGGTCCAGGGCACCCCCTGCTGTGTGCAGCTAGGGACTCCCAGCCTTTCCAGCCGTGGTTAAAAGGAGCCCAGGTACAGCTCAGGCCGTTGCTTCAAAGGGTGCAAACCCCAAGCCTTGGCAGCTTCCACGTAGTGTTGGTCCTGCAGGTGCACAGGAAACAAGAACTGAGGTTTGGGAACCTCTGCCTAGATTTCAGAGGATGTATGGAAATGCCTGGCTGTCCAGGCAGAAGTTTGCTGCAGGGGCAGAGTCCTCATGGAGAACCTCTGCTAGAGCAGTGCAGAAGGGAAATGTGGGGTTGGAGCCCCCACACAGAGTCCCCACTGGAGCACTGCCTAATGGAGCTGTGAGAAGAGGGCCACTATCCTCCAGACCCCAGAATGGTCGAACCACCAACAGCTTGCACCATGCACCTAGAAAAGCCACAGACACTCAACACCAGCCCACGAAAGCAGCTGGGAGGGAGTCTGTACCCTGCAAAGCCACAGGAGTGGAACTGCCCAAGACCGTGGGAGCCTACCTCTTGCATCAGCGTGACTTGGATGTGAGACATAGAGTCAAAGAAGATCACTTTGGAGCTTTAATATTTGACTGCCTCACTAGATTTCTGACTTCCATGGGATCTGTAGCCCCTTTGTTTTGGCCAATGTCTCCCATTTGGAACAGTTGTACTTACCCAATACCTGTATCCCCATCATATCTAGGAAGTAACTAACTTGTTTTTGATTTTACAGGCTCATAGGCTGAAGGGACTTGCCTTGTCTCAGATCAGACTTTGAGCTGTGGACTTTTGAGTTAATGCTGGAATGAGTGAAGATTTTGGGGGACTGTTGGGAAAGCATGATTGGTTTTGAAATGTGAGGACATTAAATTTCAGAGGGCCAGGGGCAGAATGATATGGTTTGGCTGTGTCGCTACCCAAATCTCATCTTGAATTCCCACCTGTTGTGGGAGGGACCTGGTGGGAGGTAATTGAATCATGGGCCAGGTCTTTCCCATGCTGTTTTCATGATAGTGAATAAGCCTCACAAGATCTGATGGTTTTATAAAGGGGAGTTTCCCTGCACAAGCTCTCCTCTCTTGTCTGCTGCCATGTGAGATGTGCCCTTATCTTCCACCATGATTGTGAGACCTCCTCAGCCACGTGTAACTGTGAGTCCATTAAACCTTTTTCTTTTGTAAATTGCCCAGTCTCGGGTATGTCTTTATCAGCAGCATGAAAATGGACTAATACAGGGGGCTAAACTCCCCCTTTTACAGCGAACCCACTCTTGTGATAATAGCATTAATTCCTTCACTCTGCCCTATGGCCTAATCACCTCTCATTAGGCCTCACTTCCCAACACTGTTGCATTGGGAATTAAGTTTTTAACACATGCTTTTTGGGGACACATTCAAACCACAGCCTTCTGCCTCTGGTCCCCCAAATTCATACCCTTCTCACATGTAAAATACATTCATTCCATCTCAATAGACCCATAGTCTTAATTTGCTCCAGTACCAACTCAAAAGTCCAAAGCCCAGAGTCTCATCTAAACCAGATATGGGTGATACTCCAAGCACAATTCATTCTAAAGAAAATTCCTCCAGCTGTAAACCTGTGAAATCAAAACAAGTTATCTTGGCTGGATGCGGTGGCTCATGCCTGCAACCTCAGTACTTTGGGAGGCCAAGGTGGGCGGATCACTTGAGGTCAGGAGTTCAAGACCAGTCTGGCCAACGTGGTGAAACTGCATCTCTACTAAAAATACAAAAATGAGCCAGGAGTGGTGGCATGCGCCTGTAGTCCCAGCTACTTGGGAGGGTGAGGCACAAGAATCGCTTGAACCCAGGAGGTAGAGGTTGCAGTGAGCTGAGATTGCACCATTGCACTCCAGCCTGAGTGACAGAGTGAGACTCCATCTCAAAAACAAACACAAGTTATCTACTTCCAAAATACAACAGTGGGACAGGCAGAAGATGAACGTTCCCATTCCTAAAGGGAGCAACAGGAAAGAAAAAAGGAATAGCAGTTCCCAGTAAATCCAAAAGCCCACAGGGCAAACAACATTGTCTTAAACCTCCACAATAATCTTTGACTGTATGCACCACCTTTGGGCACAGTGGAGTGGGGATTGGGCCCCCAAGGCTTCAGGTAACCCCACCCCCACAAGCTTGCTGGGCTCAGCCCACACAGCAATCTCTCAGGGGTTGCAGGCACCCAAGCTGGTGTTGCTTGCTGGTAGCTCTACAGTTCTGGGTTCTCGGGGGGCCCCACCTACAAAGCTCCACTAGACCTATTCTCTGTGGTGGCTCTGACCTCACAGCTTTGTTCTTTTTTCTCAAGATTGCTTTGGTTATTCTGGGTCTTTTGTGGCCACATATGAATTTTAGAATTGTTTTCTCTATTGCTGTAAAAAATGTCACTGGGATTTTGATGGGTCTAGGATTGAGGCTGCAGATTGCTTTGTTGTTGTTGCTGTTGTTTTTGAGACAGAATGTTGCTCTGATGCCCAGACTGGAGGGCAGTGGCACAATCTCGGCTCACTACAGGTCTGCAACCTTCACCTCCCAGGCTCAAACAATCCTCCCACCTCAGCCTCCCGAGTAGCTGGAACTACAGGTGAGTGCCACCACACCCAGCAACTTTTTTGTATTTTTAGTGGAGACAGGGTTTCACCATGTTGCCCAGGCTGATCTCAAACTCTTGCCCTCAAGTGATCTGCCCTTCTTGGCCTCCCAAAGTGCTGGGATTATAGGTGTACACCAATACGCCTGACTAATTTTGTATTTTTAGTTGAGACGGGGTTTCACCATGCTGCCCAGGCTGGTCTCGAACTCCTGGCCTCAAGTGATCCACCCACCTCACCCTCCCAAAGTTCTGAGATTACAAGTGTGAGCTACTGCACCAGGCTTGTAGATTTCTTCGAATGGTATGGATATTTTAACACTATTAAGTCTTCCAATTCATGAGCATGGGATGTCTTTTCATATATTTGTGTCTTGATTACTTTCTTTCACTAATGTTTTCTAGTTTTTGGTGTACAGATATTTCATTTACTTAGTTAAGTTTTTTCCTAAGTGTTTAATTATTTGTGACGCTATTGCAAATGTGATTGTTTTCTTAATTTCCTTTTCAGATAGTTGTTATAGTATAGAAACACAACTAATTTTTGTATGTTGATTTTGTAGGAATCTCAAAGAGCTATCCACACTTCCATGTTCATCATAGCATTATTTACCATAGCCAAGGTATGGAAACAATCTGAATGTCCATTGACACAGGAATGGATATCAAAAATGTGGTATATACATACGATGGGATATTATTCAACCACAAAAAAGAAGGAAATCTTATGGCCGGGTGCAGTGGCTCACACCTGTAATCCCAGCACTTTGGGAGGCTGAGGCAGGCAGATCACTTGAGGTCAGGAGTTAGAGACCAGCCTGGCCAACATGTTGAAACCCTGTCTCTACTAAAAATACAAAATTAGCTGGGCATGGTGGCGGGCACCTGTAATCCCAACTACTTGGGAGGCTGAGGCAGGAGAATTGCTTGAACCCAGGAGGCAGAGGTCGTAGTGAGTCAAGATTGCGCCATCGCACTCTAGCCTGGGAGACAGAGCAAGACTGTCTTAAAAAAAAAAAAAAAGGCCGGGCGCGGTGGCTCAAGCCTGTAATCCCAGCACTTTGGGAGGCCGAGACGGGTGGATCACGAGGTCAGGAGATCGAGACCATCCTGGCTAACACGGTGAAACCCCGTCTCTACTAAAAAATACAAAAAACTAGCCGGGCGTGGTGGCCGGTGCCTGTAGTCCCAGCTACTTGGGAGGCTGAGGCAGGAGAATGGCGTGAACCCGGGAGGCGGAGCTTGCAGTGAGCTGAGATCCGGCCATTTCACTCCAGCCTGGGCGGCAGAGCGAGACTCCTTCTCAAAAAAAAAAAAAAAAGCCAAGTATGGTGGCACATGCCTGTAATCCCAGCTACTCAGGAAGCTAAGGCAGAAGAATCGCTTGAACACGGGAGGCGGAGGTTGCAGTGAGCCAAGATTGCGCCATTGCACTCCACCCTGGGCAACAAGAGCAAAACTCCATCTCAAAAACAAACAAACAAACAAACAAAACCCTTCCCATTTCCCCTTCCTCCTGGCCCTGACAACGACTCCATGACACTCTTTGGATCTATGAATTTGACTATTTTAGATACCTCAGATACATGGAATCATGTAGTATTTGTCTTTCTGTGACTGGTTTATTTCACTTAGCATGATGTTCTCAGTACCAGTTTAATTGGTGTCCCTTTTAATGGAGAAATAAATTGGGATTCCCTAAGTTGGAATACAGTTTCCCCCTACCATTACAGCAATGACTCTCCAGCAAAGAACAGCTCAATTCACCCTGAAAATAACCAAGGACAGAACTTACTCATAGCCCACTTGGAGGTGTTCAAAAGGGCCTCAGGTCGTTGGTTCCTATCCATGTTCTACCTTTATAGTCATTGCCATGACTGTGTCACTGGAAGTAGGACATGGAAGAACCATCCTGGCAATACCCTTAAAGTGACCCCATCAATGTTGGTTCAGTATCAAGGTCCATTTAGCTCTCTGTCATGGATTTCTCTTTCTTTCTTTCTTTCTTTCTTTCTTTCTTTCTTTCTTTCTTTCTTTCT